>NC_000073.6:106028874-106328874 GCF_000001635.26 Mus musculus | reverse complement strand
ACCTCATGTCTACAAAGTTACAAACTTTCCTGACGCACACTCAGTGGATCAATCAGTCAGAGTCAGAGGAAGAACAAGTCAAAATTACCTCATTTTCTGAATTCATTAAATCTTTAAAGAAAACCCACAAAATCCTGATAGAAATGAGTTTCAAAAATGAGTCCTCAGAAACAGTGGAAGAGGCAAAGAAAATGGCTACATATGAGGTCACCACAGCTCTCAGCTCCTTCTTGAAGTACCTCAGAGAAACACAGCAGCCAGACATGCAGCTGCTGCTACTCTCCATTGCAGCTGGTGCAGGCTATCAGTTGGTAAACAGTATTTTTCAGCCTCTGCTGGGGTGTCATGAGTTAAACTTCCTCTTGGAGCAAATGGAGAATAGCCAACACAAATACCAAGAGCTTAAAAATATTTGCAATTACAGAGCCCAGGCATTCCTGGTGCTCACAGCTCTAAGAGCCACAGTTGTAAGCACAGATCTTTCTACAGAAGAGAAAGGACAACGTTTGACATTAATTAAACAACATATGGGGACACTGTTGTCTGAAGAAGTTGCACATGTTCTCACAAAACATGAAGAACATCATGAATGGAAAAGTCTGGAGAATGATTTGAGATTACTCATTGAGGGGGACTATAAAGCCACCACCCATTCCTTACAAATGGATGAGGTAAAAAAACAATTGCAAAGTCTCTGCCATGAAAAGAAACAGACCTATAAACAACAAAGTAATGAAAACAGAACAAAAGGAATGATAGAAAATGGACCTTTCCTGGACTTACTCCAACGTCTAGACCTAGACAATTACTATCCAAGAAGCATGCACAGAGCTAACTTCCATCTGATCTATAAAACCTCTGTGTACAATTCAGAGCCAAGATCTGAAAAAGTGCTTCCATTCTATTTCCTACAAAAGCTACTGATGCTGGATTATGGGTTGAGACATCTTATAGTCAAAGATGATGAAAACGTAAAAAAACAAATCTCCATAGGTTCCTCCATTCACGAAAATGAAGATATTGATCCATATGAGGATGTCATTATAGACAATGACAGTCCTGGCTATCCTTCAGACACCAAGTCTTGGCCCCACATTCACCCATTGGATATCCAGATGGCCATTTTACACTGTGCAGATGATCTTACCAGGCAATATATTTTGTCCAAACTTTCCATTTGTCAATATGCACTCCCCCTTGTGGTGCCAAATCCCAACACTTCTCAGATTGAATTTTATCTCTGGTCTCTCAGACAAATTAGGAAAAGTTGGCAAGATGCAAGTAAATCTCCACAGGACAAGAGCTACAGTCACAGAAATCAGCAGATGTGTCGTGTCTCTACCCCCATTGTATCCTTCATTAGAGTTGGAAATGGCCTCTCTGCTTCCAAATCTCAGATCATGAACTCTCTTCTCAGTAAACGTAAACATGATGTGTTTTTTCACAGACACTGCAGAGGAAGCAAAAAACACTGTCTCTTGATGCCTGGAGTGGTGGAAATCTGCTGGTTCTGTCCTGCCGGCCAAGGTGAGGACACGTTTGACAATTGTCTGACCTTCACCAGTCTTCATGGAGATGCAAAGGAACACACCCAACAACTCAGCTTCCTCCAACATGTCTCTTCTATCACTGTGGTCCTCATGTCAGTTTCTGATAACAATAAAGAAAACCAAAAGCTTGTCAGACACCTCTGGCAGTCATCAACACCTTTGATCTGCTTGATTGATGACAAAGAAAAGGCCATAGCAAATACTTCTGGTAAAAGAATGAGAATTGGCATCAAGAATAGAAATGAGGCAGAATTAACAGAGGAGCTCACCAATGCCATCAAACATTTTCTAGTGCTCTCTAACACTGCTCTCAGTTTAGAGGACTGTTCACAGACAGCTAGAGAGCTAGGATTCATTATTGATGAAGACCAGAGAGACTGCAAGGAAGCCAAAGAAAAGGCTCAGACTATAATGGCCCTCCTGGAGGAATACAAGTTATCTCAGACAAAAGAAAATTTACTACCCCTTCAAGGACAACTTTGGCACCATTGGTGTAAGAAGGACAAAGAATTCTATCATCTGAGAGAAAAGGGGAATCGGAGCATTGAACAACACAAGAGTGAGATTGAAACAGAGAAAAGAATAATTCGACGTCAGCAGTTGGAAAAAGCCTTTCCTCTCAATGATTTAATGCGATCTGTCTCCAAGATTATTCAGATGCACATAACAAACTCTACTTTTTACAGTGGCTGACTCTGTTTTTTGACAACCTGACAATAGATCACCTGGAAAAATTACATGAAAGGCAGAGATCTTTGTGGTTAAGGATACAAACAGAAAAGCAAACAGAACAGAAGAGCAACTCCCTGAAACTCTGGCAGAATCAGATAGAAGCCATCTCCATAGAGATTCATGACTGTACTTTAGGAATTGAGCACCTTCTTCGAGAAGTTGGCCAGATCTATGAAGCTCTGGAAGAAACTTCCTCCTCTAGAGATAGCCTTTTTCTCTGCCTCCCTCAAATTGCTGCAGACCTGATGATAGCTGGTGTTCCCATTGAGCTGATGGATGGGGATGCTTCATATGTGCCTCTAAGGTGGGTAGCAGCTATTTTTGACAAGATCACAGAGAAAGTTGGAGACAAAAGGTTGTTTGTTCTCTCTGTCCTTGGCCTGCAGAGCTCAGGGAAGTCTACCCTGCTGAATACCCTGTTTGGTGTGCAGTTCACAGTCAGTGCAGGAAGGTGTACCAAGGGAGCCTATATGCAGCTCCTGAAGGTTGAAGAGTCATTCGCAAAAGAACTAGGCATTAAATATGTGCTTGTTGTAGACACAGAAGGACTTCGGGCTCCAGAACTCAACAACAAATCCCAGAATTGGGACCATGAGTTGGCAACATTAGTCATTGGCCTTGGAAACTTGACTCTGATCAATATTTTTGGGGAGAATCCCTCAGACATTCAGGACATTCTACAAATATCTGTTCAAGCATTTCTGAGAATGAAACAAGTGAAAATCTCCCCCAGTTGCCTCTTTGTCCATCTGAATGTGGGAGAAGTTACAGCAAAAGACCAAACTATGGAAGGACGGAGGAGACTGGAGCAGAAACTGGATGAAATGACTGCATTGGCTGCTGAGTTGGAAGAGTGTTCCAACATAACCCGCTTCAGTGATGTAATTAAGTTTGATGCCAATCAACAAGTCTACTACTTTGCTCACCTATGGGATGGCAATCCCCCAATGGCTCCTCCCAATCCTCGATATAGCTACAATGTCCAGGAACTAAGGAATGAAATTCTTTCAACTGCCCAGCAGGAATCTAGGGGAAGGATCTTGAAAATATCAGATTTCAAATTCAGAGTTCAAGATTTGTGGAAAGCCCTTGTCAGTGAAAACTTCATTTTCAGTTTCAGGAACACCCAAGAGGTCATAGCCATGAGCAAACTGGAAACAAAGTATAACGAATGGACCTGGGAGCTAAGAAGTCATGTACTGGACTTACAGAATCAGCTTAACAATGAGATTCAAAATGGAAAAATCCTGACACTCACATCTAATTTACTAGAGGATCCACTTAGCAGGAAACTTAAAACCATCAAAGAAGAATTTGACAAATATTTTGCAGAAGACCCAGATTGTGAAATATTGGTTCAGTGGAAAGCAAATTTTGAACACAAGCTACTAATCCTTAAAGATGCACTTATTTCAGACACCAGACGGAAATGCAATGAACATATCAGTCTTAAAAAAAGCCAAGAAATACTTGATAACCAAAAGTCACAATATGAAAAGCAGTTGTTAGAGAGGAGCAGAAAGTTAGCTTTAAATTTGAAGGGTAAGGAATTAAGTGATGAAGAGTTGCAGGAGAAATTCAGTCAACTTTGGACAAGTTGGATTTATGATGTATCTTCCAATGTTCCTCATGTCACAGAGCCTAACATTGATTTGGACTCTGAAAATATCCTTCTGGAATATTTCAAGAAGGACAAAAATATTGAGGAAAGACTAAAAATAAAGTCTAGAGAAAAGTTTGAAATCATGTATGACAAACATATTCAAATGAAAAAGAAATACCTTTTACTTAGAAAGAGTTTAGAAACCTGTCATGTTGAATCCATCAAAAAGACAACCAACAACATTCAGTTAAAATTTACAGAAACACTTACAAACATTTGGAAGCAAAAGCATGATTACAGTCACAATTACTTTCATGAAATCTTGAAGATCATAGAAAATGAGCTGAAATCTGAACCCTGTGAGGGAGACTACACATTTACCAGAGACTATGTCTTTGACTTATCCTTGTACTTATTCCAAAGAGCATCCAAGGATTTCAAGAAAATGCACGAGGCATTCAAGACTGCAAATGACCCTGTGAACTATCTGGAGAGAAAGAAAGATGATTTCTTTATGAGTTTTAAGATCTCCTGCCAAGGTGCCACTTCAATCACTTCCTTTGTTGACTTCCTATGGCTCAAGCTCAGTCCTGCTATCTCTGCCAGCATACGGAAAATAATGGTTCAAAAAATAGCTGGAGACATGCGAGCCACCTGCCCTGAATTCAATGGAAACAGAGCTAACCTGGAGAAACATATTCTCTACTCTCTAGCAGAAGAAGAAAATTTTGATAAATACTGGAAATACATTCAAAGGCCAGAGGAATTTTTCAGGGATTATATTAGAGACCACATTAAAAGATACTGTTCAGAAAAAGAGAGTGAAAAAATAAAAACTTTTTTAAACATAAGTTTAGGTGACATCAAGAATACCATCCTGTCTGCCATTCATAAGTCCACAAAGGTAGCTAAAGCTAAAGGCAGCACTGCATCTGGCTGGCTGGATTTGTTCTGTGACCACCTAGGGAGCAACCTGGTCTTCCCAAGGAGAGACCTGGTAAACATAGAGCACCAGGAGCTAATGGATACTGAGTTCCTCAAAGAAGCCATGAGCAAAGCTTTGGATCCTGCAATGAGGGAAATAGAAGAGGATTGTTCAAGTAAGCACATAGATGAAATTGTTCCTGACATTGAGGAAATTCTCTCTGAACATCTCTGTGGCTGTTGGAAACAGTGTCCTTTTTGTAAGGCAATTTGTACAAACACCATTCCCCAGCATGAAGGAGACCACAGTGTGCCATTCCACCGTCCTCAGGCTGTCAGTGGTTGGCATTGGCATAAAACAGACCAGTTCGACATTAATGTTTGTACTAGTAATGTAGCAAGTAATATTTGCTTCATTTTAAATGACCGCTGGAGATACAAATACAAGAAATATCGAGACGCAGGAGGTGATTATGCCACATGGAGCATCACCCCAGACTCATCTACCCAGCCATATTGGAAATGGTTTGTCTGTCATTTCAGATCAAAGCTAGAACACAATTATGGCAAAAAATTTACAGGGAAAGGTAGTATTCCAGATTTATGGACCAAAATCACAAAGCAAGAAGTCCTGAATGACTTAAAAAAATAATAACTGCCACAGACAGAACACTAGATGGGCTACAGAAATTTTACTTCAGCCAAGGGAGCCTAATGGAGAACACCATGCAGGAGGATCTGCAGTAGACATTTGAGCTTCCTCGAGATGGCCCACTCTATTGGGCAATTTTTCTGCAGACCAATATGAAGTTAAACTTTCATAAAATAAGACTGTTTAGATGAATTAATGATTTTATAGAATTTCTGAATTGATTTAAATAGTTTTAGGCACTAGGGTTAATGATAGAAAGTTTAAGGAGATGGCTTAATTTGTTCTGCTAAATAGATATGATAAAGTTAGAATTAAGAGCAGAATGTGACCTTTCCCTTGTAGGATAATGAGAGCTACATAGGTTTGAAAAGGAGTACAGTGAGCTTTCATGTACTGCAAGTATGTGATTGTACTTGGAAGAAGAAAATAGGCTTGGGACAAGTTAATGCTCAAAACATTCATTCTAGGTTGGGTCTGAGTTCCTGGATTTTGTGATCTAGAGACATAGTCACAGGTTTTGGTGGGCACCATAAAAAGGCAAGGTAATGAACAAGGAGTAAATAATTCGATTATTAGTATAGAATAGAGAATAGATGATTATCCAGTCTTGCTGAACAAGACTTCAAAAATAAGATGTAAGAGGGATTGTTTCTTTGTAAATACAGATTGATCATCATCTAAGCATATGGAAAACTCGCTACTGTAGACTTGGCTTGCTTAAACATTGTTAATCAATAACAAAAGAAGTATGGCTTTAGGTTTGCTATGGAGAAAAAGATGAGAGAACGTTAGATGAGAAATGCTTAGGTATGAGTTTCAAAAGAGAAATACACAATCAATACTCCTGTTGTAATCTCCTCTTGTGTGATGATTTTATTGTCTTATTGAAGAACATGTGTTTTGTGATTGTTTTTAGAAAACTTGCACTCATGGCTATGAGGTAATTTTTGTCAGACATAGAGAACTTTGTCTTAGATGGTGTTAAAAGGCTAAGAGAAAAATAAAGTTGTTAGAGCTCACTTGTTGGAACTTGCTTCATCTACCAAGTGTGTGAGCATGTGCCTGCTTTACATTGTCTACAATCACAGATGCCCTCCTTGGATCATTGACATAGCTAGCCTTCAACATCCTCATATCAATTGAGGTTACATTATAAATTAAATAAGTAAAAGTAAATTAGCTACTATTGCAAGACTTGAAGATTTTCTATGAAAATGATTTTACTTTTCTCTGATTTATTATCTAATGCTTTATCCATATATACTAAATATGTTAATATTCTATTGTTTTGATTTTTTTTTTTTTTGCTTTGGTTGTTTTCTGTTTTTTGTTCTTATGGAAGAGTATTATTCTCCTGTATTTCTTATTTTTTGTTGTTTTTTTTTTTGTATGTGTTTTTGCAATTTTTTTATTTTTAATTAATTAAGTCTTTTCTTCATTTAAATTTCCAATGCTACCCCAAAAGTCCCCCAAACCCTCCCCCACCCACTCCCACTTCTTAGCCCTGGTGTTCCCCTGTACTGAGGCATATAAAGTTTGCAAGACCATTGGGCCTCTCTTTCCACTGATGGCCGACTAGGTCATCTTCTGATATATATGCAGCTTGAGACACGAGCTCCGGGGGGGGGGGGGGGAATACTGGTTAGTTCATATTGTTGTTCCACCTATAGGGTTGCAGACCCCTTTAGCTCCTTGGGCACTTTCTCTAGCTCCTCCGTTGGAGACCCTATGATCTATCTAATAGCTGACTCTGAGCATCCACTTCTTTGTTTGCTAGGCCCCAGTATAGCCTCGCAAGAGACAGCTATATCAGGGTTCTTTCAGCAATATCTTGCTAATTTGTGCAATGGTGTCAGCGTTTGGGGGCTGATTATGGGATGGATCCCCAGGTATGGCAGTCTTTAGATGGTACATCCTTTCGTCCCAGCTCCAATCTTTGTCTCTGTAACTCCTTCCACGGGTATTTTGTTCCATAATAGTAATAAAATTCTATTGGTAGGGAAATGAAGAATACTTAAAAGGAATTGGGAGAGAGGGAAATCATGATCAAAATATAGCATTTGAACCCCTCAAAGATTACAGAGACTGAGCCACCAACAATACGTGGGCTGGTGTTCGGCCCTCTGGCAAACATGTAACAGAGGACTGACTTGTCTGGCCTCAGTGGGAGAGAATGCACCTAATTCTGAAGAGACTTGACACCTGAGGGTGGGGGATACTAGTAGGAGATAAGGTGAAGGTGAATGGGTGAGTGGACGATCAACCCCTCTGGGGCAAAAGGGAGGAGGAATGGGATAAAATTCTCGGCAATGGGGAGCCATAAAGGAGACAAAATTTGGAATATAAATAAATGAAATAATTTAATAATAATTTTAACAAATGAAAGAGGAAAGAAAAAGATAAAAGGGTTTCTTCTTAAGAGATTTTATTTATTTTATTATATATAAGTACACTGTAGCTGTCTTACAAGTGATTGTGATCCACCATGTGGTCACAGGGATTTCAAATCAGGGCCTCTGGAAGAGCAGTCAGTGCTCTTAACCGCTGAGCCAATAAAACAAAATGAACATAAAAATTAAAGCCTGGTGTTATATATAGGTCTGAGAAAGAATCATTCCTGAAATTCTATTATGGTGACCAGGTTAAAAAAAATGGGGATGGGGTTGTGATGGTTGTAATGGTTTGCCTATCTTCGGCCTAGGAAGTGGCACTATGATAAGGTGTGGCCCTACTGGAGCTGTGGCCATTTTGGAGTAGTTGTATCACTGTGGGTGTGGGCTATCAGACCCACTTCCAGCTAGCAAATCAGTCTTCTCTTAGAGACCAGCAGATGAAGATGTAGACCTCTCAGCTCCTGCTTCTCCATTTCTGCCTGGATGATGATATGTTCCTGCCTTGATGATACTAGATTGAACCTCTGAACCTCTAAGGCATCCACAATTAAATGTTGTCCTCTTAAGGATTGAGTTGGTGGCAATGCTTAACTATAATTGTGAATTTTTAAATGATCTACAATCACCTAGAAAACAAGCCTCCAAGTACACCAGTGAAAGATACTTTTAGATTGGTAGTCTATGTCCATGAGAGTTGACAATGATTAGATTAATGGAGGTAGAAGGACTGTCCCTAGCTGAGAAGCACCATTTTCTGGGCTGAAGTCCTAGACTGCATAAAAAAGAGGAGGTTCCCTAAGCACAGAACATTCACTGCTCTCCCTTTGTTGGAACTCAAGAACTCAAGTTCCAGCCTCTACAAATTCTTCCCACCCAGAACTCAAACCATGAACTGAAACTATTCTTCCTTTAGTGACTTTGTTCAGTATTTTGACCCAGCAATAAGAAAAGTTTCCTAATTAGAGTAGGTACTTTTCTGTTCTTAGGATAAAATAACCAAAGCTACTTACAGAGAAAAAGATGGTTTTGGTCAAGGTTTAAGAAGTCTAAGAGTCTATCACAGTGGGGAAGCTGAGCAACAAAAATCAGGAGCAAGAAGCTGAGAGTTCACATCTCATCTTCACAAAGGAAACAGAGAGGGCAAACCGTAAGCCAATGGGGTTATAAACTCCTAAGACAGTGTTATACTTCTCACAACAAAGCTACATGGGTCTCAGAAGAAATGAGGTATGTCCTAAAAGTTTTTTTGCCCACAAACAGTGTAACCAGTAGGGGACACACCACGGACATATATAAGCCTATGGGCCACTTCTCATCAAAATTACAATATTCCACTCCTGACTCCTATAGGCTCAGGGCCATATCAAAATGCAAATGCATCTTCTGTTGGAAAACAGGCTACAGCTAACATGAACTGGGTTACACCTGCGAGGCAAATTGGGTCTGAAAAGAGAGGGAAAACTAGGTGGACAAGAGAGAAATGGAGCCAAGACAAGGTTCCTGATCAAGGCTCAAATGTTTAATGGAAAATGCGCTTATAAAGGAGGGGGAGGCCCATTCCCGCCAATTCATCCTTGGAGCCCAGCTGCAGGTGACCACGTGCAGGATAGGGTGTAGTCTCAGGAATAGCTCAGTGGCCTCCCAGCAGGTAGCAGTATCTTGAAGAGGAACAGCGACAGTGGCTGAAAAATAAATAGAGTGATCTAGGAAGGCAGGCTCCACCCTAGGTAATCTCCTTAGAGGCAGCAAAGTCGAGGTCTGGCTCAGTCAGGGTCAGGCTGCGGGGAGGTTACACTACTCCAACATTTAAAAAACTTTAAAATATTTAATAGTCTCAAAACTCCAAAGTCCAAAGTCAATTCTGAGACATGAAGGAAACTCCTAACTGTGACACCTTGAACAATCATAAAAGATAAATAAAAGTTTTTAAAAAGAATTATATATTTTTAACAATAGGAGAATACATGTTCCCATTTCAAAATGGGAAAGATGAGGGTATATTAAGGAAAGAGTAAAGCAAAGCAAGCAGAAATCCACCAGGGAAAATATCAAGTCCTGTAGCTCTATGTCTAGTGTATAAAGTGTATGTATATTTAGTCTCAAAGTACTTCAGTGTATCCAGCCCTCCAGGCCTGCAATGTACAGTCCTCACTTATTTTGTTTTCATTCTCTATATGTGGCTCCTCTTCACAGATAGCTCATGCCCCAGATATCTTCAACTTATTGGGAACATGTAGTATACATTTTTAAGAAATATTCACATAGATCCTTATAGGGAATCCAACAGTTTGCACTCCCACCAAAAATAAGTGTTCCCCTTTCCCAGAATATTCACCAGCATGGCTTGTGATTTGTATTTTGAAATGGCCATTCTGAATGTCTTACAATGAAATCCAAAGTAGATTTACTTAACATTTCCCTGACAGTTAAGGATTGTTATATATTTTAAACTATACCTTGGTGATTTGTGTTTCTTCTAAGAACTATGTTTAGCTCCCTACTCCATTTTGTAGTGGGGTTGTTTTCTTGTTTAGTGATTCACTGCTTTATATAGCCTAGAGTGTAACCATCTGTCAGATGCTAAATTGATGAAAACTTTCACCTTCTTTCTTGTTTCCATCATCATGGAGTTCTTTTCTATCCAGAAGCTGTTTAGTCTCAAGAGGTCCTCATTGTCAGTTTTGATCTCAATGTCTGTGATACCACAGTCATTGTTCAGAATGTGCTTCTTATGCATGTAAGTAGAAGTACATTTCCTACTTTCTCCTCTGTTGGAATCAGATTATCAATTGTGCTGATTAAATATTTTTCACTTGACACAAACTAGGTTCATATGGGAAACTCAGGAAAGAATTTCAATTTGAGAGTTACCTGTTCCATATTTGTCTGGGCTGTCTGTCTATGGAGCATTTTCTTAAATAATGATGGATATTGGAGTGCCCACACACTATGATTATTGTCACTCCAGGACTAGTGATCCTAGACTATATAAGAAAGCAACTCAGCAAGCCATGAGGAACAAGATAATAAGCAACACTCCTCCACGGTTTTGCTTCAGTTCTTCCCTCTAAAATCCTTCTTAATTTGCTCAATATTGGACTATACTGAGAAATCATACACCAAATAAACTGGTTCCTCTTCAAGTTGGTTTCATTCAGTGTTTTATCACAGAAACAGAGAATCAAACTAGGACACAGCTTTTATGCTGAGGTTCTTGATCCATGTATGATTGAGTTTTGTGCCAGGGTGAGATAATAATCTAGTTTCATTCTTTTTCTGGAATCATGCAAATGACCAGTACAATTTGTTGAAGATGCTGTCTTTATTCCAATATTTATTTTTGGCTTCTTTGTCAAGAATCAGTTGGCTGAAGAGTGTGGGCTTATATTTATGTTTTCAGCTGTATTGCATTGATCAATATGTCTGTTTTATGGTGGTACCATGCTCTTTTTATTTCTACAGCTCTGAAGCAAGACAAAAGCTTCATGTTCCCTCTCCTATGTTGATGCTTGTGTTGTCTCTTAAGGGAGGAATGTTCATATTTTAGTACCCATACAAGTAGAAAAAAATTAACCTAAGTAGCAGATGAAAGGGTAAGCTTCCAATGGAGGTGAGAAAAAATAGCTAGTATGAATGATTTAAATTATATGAACGAATAAGAAAGTAAGGCAAAGAAGAGCATATGGGAAGGAATACATAGTGCTAAAGTCCTTTGAAAATTGCATGTAGAAAATGACTACTGTAGAAATATCCTGAAATACATAAATATACATATATAAAATCAGGTGAAATTTAATTACACTATAAAAGGGAGAGAGCTTCCACAAACACCTTAAGAAATCAAACAGAAAACACAGTGCCTGATATGTGCTGCCTGTTTTTCAAGTTGTCAGGGTTCCCCAGAAGCCCTAAGTATTAAAAGGTATTGCCATTGCTCCTGCTTATCATCCAGAACTTGATGGTAAGAAGCCATTGGTGAAGATATCACATATTTGGGTCATCATTACATGGAAAATTCAAGCTGATACTAACCGATAAGCACCAGTATTATTAGTTAGTTTTCACAATATTAGAAGATGCTAACATGATATGAAGGGAGAAAAATAAAATAGCCTTATCTGGTTATCAACAAAATGATCTATAATAAAAACTATCTTGGCCCTTCCGGCTTGTGAGTTTACACAGCAGCAGAACCTGTGCTATAGACCCTCACACCTCAATCACACACAGAAACAGCTTGACCCTCAGGAGTTCTGACACACCCAGTTTCACAAGCTTATGGGAAGGACAAGCTACAATAGGAGAAAGCAAGGCAAAATGACACCAGAGATAACCAGATGACTAGAGGAAAGCACAAGGATATAAGCACAAGAACATATGCTACTTGCCATCATCAGAACCTGTTTCTCCCTCCAGAGCAGGTCCTGGATATCCCAACACATTGGAAAAGCAAAATTCTGATTTAAAATCTCACTTCATGATGATGATACAGAACTTTAAAAAGGACATAAATAAATTCATTAAAGAAATACAGGAGAGGGCTGGAGAGAGGCTCAGCAGTTAAGAGCACTGACTTCTCTTCCAGAGTTCCTGAGTTTAATTTCCAGCGTCCACATGGTGGTTCACAGCCATCTGTGATAGGGATCTGATGCCCACTTAGGGTATGCCTGAGGACATCGACAGTGTACAGACAGCAACAGTGTACTCACATCCATAAAATAAATAAACAAATCTTTTTTTAATGTGAAAGAAATGCAGAGGGAACACAGGTAAACAGGGAGAAGCCCTAAAAGAGCTAACATGTAGATCCCGTCAAGAACTAGATAAAAACACAACCAAACAGATGAAGGAATTGAACAAAACCATCCAGGATCTTAAAATGGAAATAGAAACAAAAAAAAAAAAAGCACAAATGGAAACAAACTTGAAGATGCAAAACCTAGTAAACAGATCAGGAGTCATAGATGCAAGTTATACCAGCAGAATACAAGAGATAGAAGAGAGAATCTCAGGTGTAAAATATACCATAAAAAACATTGACACAACAGTCAAAGAAAATGCAAAATATAAAAAGCTCATAACCCCAAATATCCAGGATATCCAGTACACAATGAAAAGACCAAAGCTAAGAGTAATAGGTGTAGAATAGGGTGACGATTCCCTACTCGAAGAGCTAATAAACATATTTGGTGCCTGGATCCAGTCCTCTGCCACAGGATTTTATACCCAAATAGTGCCAGGAGAGAGCGGCCCTCCCAAGAGAGCAGATGGGCCTATGAGCAAAGGTAGGACCACCACTACTGCTCAGAGGAAGCTGGATGGAACCATGGGGATATAGGAACCTAGGAGCTGCCTTGGACAGGAGTCTTCTGGTTACCATCTGTGCCCAGAGTTGATTCTGTGCTAGAGAACTACATACACAAATAATGCCAGAAGAGAGCTGGTCTCCCAGGAGTGCCTACTAGCCTGCAAGCACAGGAACGACCAACACTTCTTGTCAAATTCCTGGCCCAAGAGGGACCCTCCAAGACTAATCAGGGCAAAGGAACCAAGGTTCAGTTGGGGTCAGGATGCTTCTGGTTCTGTCTACAGCCCAGAGCTGACCCTGTACCACTAATCTCCATACCAAAATTCCTCCCAGAGAGAACTGGTCACCCAGAAATACTGACACACAGACTAACAAGAAGGACAAGCCACAGTCAGAGACAACAAGACCACCTAACACCAGCAATAAGCAGATAGTGAAAGGCAAGCACACGAACATAAACAACAGAAGCCAAGGATATTTGGCATCATCAGAACAGAATTCTCCCACCACAGTGGGCACTGGTAGCCCAACACACCAGAAAAGCAAGACTCTGATTTAAAATCACATCTCATGATGATGATAGAGGACTCCAACAAGGACATAAATAAATCCCTTAAAGAAATACAAGGCTTCCAGCCAATGCCAGCCCTACCCACCTTGGATGCAAACTCAGCAGACTCCCACAGTCCCCAGAGGACTCTCCATGATGCTGGAAAACTTGTTTGCTCAGGATCTTAAGATAACTTGTGAGTGGAATGAAATATCTGTCCCAAAACAATGGTGAGGGATCTGTGACAGCAGGAGCAAGGAAACAAGAGCCCTACCTGTCCAGCACCTTGGGTTAATTATGGTCAGTGCTGGTCTACATTGGTTTTGAACACAGCAGGCAGCCCAAGAGTCCCCAGAGGAGGTACCACTTCCAAGTGCTGTAACATGCCTAGGATCTTAGAATTCCAGGATCCCAGGATCCAAGGATCCCAGTAGCTTGGTCACACCAGGATCTCAGAGGAAGCTTGACTGCCAAGAACTCTGACACACCCAGAATCTCAGGTTCACAGTATCCCAGAATGACAGGATCAAAGAGAAAGCTGGACTCTGAGGCGTTCTGAATCAACGAGAATTGTTGGGAGCCGCCCCCACATTCGCCGTTACAAGATGGCGCTGACAGCTGTGTTCTAAGTGGTAAACAAATAATCTGCGCATGTGCCAAGGGTATCTTATGACTACTTGTGCTCTGCCTTCCCCGTGACGTCAACTCGGCCGATGGGCTGCAGCCAATCAGGGAGTGACACGTCCGAGGCGAAGGAGAATGCTCCTTAAGAGGGACGGGGTTTCGTTTTTTCGCTCTCTTGCTTCTTGCTCTCTTGCTTCTTACACGCTTGCTCCTGAAGATGTAAGAAATAAAGCTTTGCCGCAGAAGATTCTGGTCTGTGGTGTTCTTCCTGGCCGGTCGTGAGAACGCGTCTAATAACAATTGGTGCCGAATTCCGGGACGAGAAAATCCGGGACGAGAAAAAACTCGGGACTGGCGCAAGGAAGATCCCTCATTCCAGAACCAGAACTGCGGGTCACGGTAATAAAGGTTCCCATAAAACAGACTGTTAAGAAGGATTCAACTACATGAATTCAGAACTTTTCAGCTGGGGAACGGTGGATACCAGTAAGTATAGCTTTACGAGGTACGCCTGGCCTTGAACTTTCTAACGAAATTCAAGACAGTCTATCAGAAGTAAAGTGGGGAATAGCTTTACAAGGTACGCCTGGCCTTGAATTTTCTAACGAAATTCAGGACAGTCTATCAGAAGTAAAGTGGAAAATGGCTTTACGAGGTATGCTTGGCCTTAAACTTTCTCTAGTGTTAGAAGCCCTTTTGTTCCTTTTCACATGTTATCAAGTGGTTAAGATAGGGCGGATTCTAGATGAAATTCAGGACAAGCTATCAGAAGTAAAGCGGGGAGAGAGAGTAGGAGCAAAGAGGAAATATGGTACACAAAATAAGTATACAGGCCTTTCCAAGGGTCTTGAACCCGAGGAAAAGTTAAGGTTAGGTAGGAATACCTGGAGAGAGATTAGAAGAAAAAGAGGAAAAAGGGAAAAGAAGAAAGATCAATTAGCGGAGGTCTCTAGGAAAAGGAGCCTGTGCTCATCGCTGGATGGGCTCGGGGAGCCAGCTCTTAGTAGCTCTGAAGCAGGTGAAGAATCCTCCTCTGAGGAAACAGACTGGGAGGAAGAAGCAGCCCATTACCAGCCAGCTAATTGGTCAAGAAAAAAGCCAAAAGCGGCTGGCGAAGGCCAGTTTGCTGATTGGCCTCAGGGCAGTCGGCTTCAAGGTCCGCCCTATGCGGAGTCCCCGCCCTGCGTAGTGCGTCAGCAATGCGCAGAGAGATGCGCAGAGAGGCAGTGCGCAGAGAGGCAGTGCGCAGACTCATTCATTCCCAGAGAGGAACAAAGGAAAATACAACAGGCATATCCTTTTCTACTTAAAACTTTAAGTCAGTGGGGTTTACAGATAGCCACAGAAAAGGTCCAAATTTCTGATACAGGACAATTCTTGGGCTCTGTGGTGTCCCCAGATAAGATTGTGCCCCAAAAGGTAGAGATAAGAAGAGATCACCTCCATACCTTAAATGATTTTCAAAAGCTGTTGGGAGATATTAATTGGCTCAGACCTTTTTTAAAGATTCCTTCCGCTGAGTTAAGGCCTTTGTTTAGTATTTTAGAAGGAGATCCTCATATCTCCTCCCCTAGGACTCTTACTCTAGCTGCTAACCAGGCCTTACAAAAAGTGGAAAAGGCCTTACAGAATGCACAATTACAACGTATTGAGGATTCGCAGCCTTTCAGTTTGTGTGTCTTTAAGACAACACAATTGCCAACTGCAGTTTTGTGGCAGAATGGGCCATTGTTGTGGATCCATCCAAACGTATCCCCAGCTAAAATAATAGATTGGTATCCTGATGCAATTGCACAGCTTGCCCTTAAAGGCCTAAAAGCAGCAATCACCCACTTTGGGCAAAGTCCATATCTTTTAATTGTACCTTATACCGCTGCACAGGTTCAAACCTTGGCAGCCACATCTAATGATTGGGCAGTTTTAGTTACCTCCTTTTCAGGAAAAATAGATAACCATTATCCAAAGCATCCAATCTTACAGTTTGCCCAAAATCAATCTGTTGTGTTTCCACAAATAACAGTAAGAAACCCACTTAAAAATGGGATTGTGGTATATACTGATGGATCAAAAACTGGCATAGGTGCCTATGTGGCTAATGGTAAAGTGGTATCCAAACAATATAATGAAAATTCACCTCAAGTGGTAGAATGTTTAGTGGTCTTAGAAGTTTTAAAAACCTTTTTAGAACCCCTTAATATTGTGTCAGATTCCTGTTATGTGGTAAATGCAGTAAATCTTTTAGAAGTGGCTGGAGTGATTAAGCCTTCCAGTAGAGTTGCCAATATTTTTCAGCAGATACAATTAGTTTTGTTATCTAGAAGATCTCCTGTTTATATTACTCATGTTAGAGCCCATTCAGGCCTACCTGGCCCCATGGCTCTGGGAAATGATTTGGCAGATAAGGCCACTAAAGTGGTGGCTGCTGCCCTATCATCCCCGGTAGAGGCTGCAAGAAATTTTCATAACAATTTTCATGTGACGGCTGAAACATTACGCAGTCGTTTCTCCTTGACAAGAAAAGAAGCCCGTGACATTGTTACTCAATGTCAAAGCTGCTGTGAGTTCTTGCCAGTTCCTCATGTGGGAATTAACCCACGCGGTATTCGACCTCTACAGGTCTGGCAAATGGATGTTACACATGTTTCTTCCTTTGGAAAACTTCAATATCTCCATGTGTCCATTGACACATGTTCTGGCATCATGTTTGCTTCTCCATTAACCGGAGAAAAAGCCTCACATGTGATTCAACATTGTCTTGAGGCATGGAGTGCTTGGGGGAAACCCAGACTCCTTAAGACTGATAATGGACCAGCTTATACGTCTCAAAAATTCCAACAGTTCTGCCGTCAGATGGACGTAACCCACCTGACTGGACTTCCATACAACCCTCAAGGACAGGGTATTGTTGAGCGTGCGCATCGCACCCTCAAAGCCTATCTTATAAAACAGAAGAGGGGAACTTTTGAGGAGACTGTACCCCGAGCACCAAGAGTGTCTGTGTCTTTGGCACTCTTTACACTCAATTTTTTAAATATTGATGCTCATGGCCATACTGCGGCTGAACGTCATTGTTCAGAGCCAGATAGGCCCAATGAGATGGTTAAATGGAAAAATGTCCTTGATAATAAATGGTATGGCCCGGATCCTATTTTGATAAGATCCAGGGGAGCTATCTGTGTTTTCCCACAGAATGAAAACAACCCATTTTGGATACCAGAAAGACTCACCCGAAAAATCCAGACTGACCAAGGGAATACTAATGTCCCTCGTCTTGGTGATGTCCAGGGCGTCAATAATAAAGAGAGAGCAGCGTTGGGGGATAATGTCGACATTTCCACTCCCAATGACGGTGATGTATAATGCTCAAGTATTCTCCTGCTTTTTTACCACTAACTAGGAACTGGGTTTGGCCTTAATTCAGACAGCCTTGGCTCTGTCTGGACAGGTCCAGACGACTGACACCATTAACACTTTGTCAGCCTCAGTGACTACAGTCATAGATGAACAGGCCTCAGCTAATGTCAAGATACAGAGAGGTCTCATGCTGGTTAATCAACTCATAGATCTTGTCCAGATACAACTAGATGTATTATGACAAATAACTCAGCAGGGATGTGAACAAAAGTTTCCGGGATTGTGTGTTATTTCCATTCAGTATGTTAAATTTACTAGGACAGCTAATTTGTCAAAAAGTCTTTTTCAGTATATGTTACAGAATTGGATGGCTGAATTTGAACAGATCCTTCGGAAATTGAGACTTCAGGTCAACTCCACGCGCTTGGACCTGTCCCTGACCAAAGGATTACCCAATTGGATCTCCTCAGCATTTTCTTTCTTTAAAAAATGGGTGGGATTAATATTATTTGGAGATACACTTTGCTGTGGATTAGTGTTGCTTCTTTGATTGGTCTGTAAGCTTAAGGCCTAAACTAGGAGAGACAAGGTGGTTATTGCCCAGGCGCTTGCAGGACTAGAACATGGAGCTCCCCCTGATATATGGTTATCTATGCTTAGGCAATAGGTCGCTGGCCACTCAGCTCTTATATCCCATGAGGCTAGACTCATTGCACGGGATAGAGTGAGTGTGCTTCAGCAGCCCGAGAGAGTTGCAAGGCTAAGCACTGCAATAGAAAGGCTCTGCGGCATATATGAGCCTATTCTAGGGAGACATGTCATCTTTCATGAAGGTTCAGTGTCCTAGTTCCCTTCCCCCAGGCAAAACGACATGGGAGCAGGTCAGGGTTGCTCTGGGTAAAAGCCTGTAAGCCTAAGAGCTAATCCTGTACATGGCTCCTTTACCTACACACTGGGGATTTGACCTCTATCTCCACTCTCATTAATATGGGTGGCCTATTTGCTCTTATTAAAAGAAAAGGGGGAGATGTTGGGAGCCGCCCCCACATTCGCCGTTACAAGATGGCGCTGACAGCTGTGTTCTAAGTGGTAAACAAATAATCTGCGCATGTGCCAAGGGTATCTTATGACTACTTGTGCTCTGCCTTCCCCGTGACGTCAACTCGGCCGATGGGCTGCAGCCAATCAGGGAGTGACACGTCCGAGGCGAAGGAGAATGCTCCTTAAGAGGGACGGGGTTTCGTTTTTTCGCTCTCTTGCTTCTTGCTCTCTTGCTTCTTACACGCTTGCTCCTGAAGATGTAAGAAATAAAGCTTTGCCGCAGAAGATTCTGGTCTGTGGTGTTCTTCCTGGCCGGTCGTGAGAACGCGTCTAATAACAGAGAATTAAAGAAAAGACAGGATCCAATGAGATATATTGAGGGCAGTGAGCACTTGAGATAATCAGATGGCAGGAGGCAAGCATAAGAACAGAAGCAACAGAAACCAAGTTTAGTTGACATCATCAGAACCAAACTCTCCCACCATAGCAAGTACTGGATACACCATCACACCAGAAAAGCAATATATGGATCTAAAGTCATTTCTTATGATGATGATGATGGAGGAGTATAAAAAGGAAATTAATAACTCCCTTAAAGAAATACAAGAAAACACATCCAATCAGGTGAAAGAATTGAACAAATCCATCCAGGATCTAAAAATGAAAGTAGAAACAATAAAGAAATCACAAAGGGAGACCACTCTGAAAATAGAAGACCTAGAAAAGAAGTCAGGAGCCAAAGATGCACGCATAACCATCAGAATACAAAAGATAGAAGAAAGAATCTCAGGTGCAGAAGATACCATAGAAACCATTGGCACAACAATCAAAGAAAATGCAAAATTCAAAAAGATCCTAACCGAAAACAACCAGGAAATCCAGGAAAAAGTGGGTAGACCAAACCTAAGGATAACAGGTATAGATAAGAAGGAAGTTTTCCAACTTAAAGGACCAGGAAAATATTTTCAACAAAATTATAGAAGAAAACTTCCCATACCTAAAGAAAGAGATGCCCATGAGCATTCAAGAAGCCTACAGAACTCCAAATAGTTTGGACCAGAAAAGAAATTCCTCCCATCATAGAATAATCAAAACACCAAATGCACAAAACAGAGAAAGAATATTAAAAGCAGTAAGGGAAAAAGGTCAAGAAACATATAAAGGCAGACCTATCAGAATTATACTTGACTTTTCCCCAGAGACTTTGGAAACCAGAAGATCCTGGGAAGATGTCATACAGACCCTAAGAGAACACAAATGCCAGCCCAGGCTACTATACCCAGCAAAACTCTCAATTACTATAGATGGAAAAACCAGGATATTCCATGAAAAAAAAACAAATATACATAATATCTTACCACAAATCCAGCCCTTCAAAGGATAATAAAGGGAAACTTCAAGACAATGAGGGAAACTGAGCTTAAGAAAAAGCAAGAAAGTAATCTTTCAACAAACCTAAAGAAGATAGCCACATGAACAGAATTCCAACTCTAGCAACAAAAAATAACAGGAAGCAACAACGATTTTTTTTAATATCTCTTAATATCAATGGACTCAATTCCCCAATAAAAAAACATAGACTAACATACTGGTTACATAAACAGGACCCAACATTTGCTGCATACAGGAAAACCATCTCAGTGACAAAGACAGACACTACCTCAGAATAAAAGACTGGAAAAGAAGTTTCCAAGCAAAGGGTCCAAAGAAACAAGCTGGAGTAACCATTCTAATATCAAATAAAATTGACCTAAAGTTATCAAAAAATATAAGGAGGGACACTTCATATTCATCAAAGGTAAAATTTACCAAGATGAACTCTCAATTCTGAACATATATGCTCCAAATGCAAGGGCATCCACATTCATTAAAGAAACTGCTGAAAATCAAAGCATACATTGCACTTCCCACAATAATATTGGGAGATTTCAACACCCCACTCTCATCAATGGACAGATCCTCAAAACAGAAATACTATCTTTCCATGCATCAAGTCCTATAAAGAATAATAGATTGAAAACACTAACACAAGGAGGGAAACTACACCCTAGGAAAAAGCAAGAAATTAATCATTCAACAAACCCAAAACAAGATAACCACTCAAACATAATTCCACTTCTAACAACAAAAATAATAGGAAGTAACAATCACTTTCCCTTAATATCTATTAATATCAATGGACTCGATTTCCCAATAAAAAGAAGAGATTGACAGACTGTATATGTAAACAGGACCCAGAATTTTGCAGCACATAGGAAACACAACTCAGTGACAAAGTCAAACACTTTATCAGATTAAAAGTTTGGAAACAGTTTTCCAAGCAAATGGTCCAAAGAAACAAGTTGGAGCAACCATTCTAATATTAAATAAAATTGACTTTCAACAAAAAGTTATCAAAAAGCATAAGGAAGGACACTTCATGCTGGTAAAAGGAAAAATCTACCAAGATGAACTCTCAGTTCTGAACATCTATGCTCCAAATGCAAGGGCAACCACATTCATACAAGAAACTTTACTATAAAGCTCAAAGCACACATCACATCTCACCCAATAATAGTGGCAGAATTCAACACCCTACTCTCATCAATGGACAGATTGTGGAAACTGAAACTAAAAAAAATCACAGTGAAACTAACAGAATTGATGAACCAAATGGATCTAACAGATATTTCTAGAATATTTCACCCTAGAGCGAAAGAATATACTTTCTTCTCAGCACCTCATGGTACCTTCTCCAAAATTTACCATATACTTGGTCACAAAACGTGCCTAAACAGATAAAAAAGTATTGAAATAATCCCATGCATCTTATCAGATCACCACAGACTAAGGCTGGTCTTAAATTCCAACAAAAACAATGGCAAAAGCACATACACATGGAAGCTGAACAACGCTCTACTCAATGATAAATTGGTCAAGGAAGAAATTGAGAAAGAAATTGAAGATATTTTAGAAATTAATGAAAATGAAGACACATCATACCAAAACTTGTAGGACTAATGAAGGCAATGATAACAGGAAAACTCATAGCTTTAAGTGCCTCCAAAAAGAAACTGGAGAGAGCTTACATTGGCAGCTTGAAAGCACACTGGAAAGTTCTTGAACAAAAAGAAGCAAATACACCTAAGAGGAGTAGATAGCAAGAAATAATCAAACTCAGGGCTGAAATCAATCAAATAGAAACAAAAAGAACTGTACAAAGAATCAAAAAACCAGGAGCTGGTTCTTTTAGAAAATAAAAAAGATATATAATCCCTTAACAAGGTTAACCAGAGGGCACAGAGACAGTATTCAAATTAACAAAATCTGAAATGAAAAGGGAAATATTACAGTGGAAACTGTGGAAACCCAAAATATCATCAGATCCTACTACAAAAGTTTTACTTAACTAAATTGGAAAATCTGGATGAAATGGACTATTTTTTAGACACATACAAAGTGCCAAAGTTAAAACAAGATCAGATAAACCATCTAAACAGTTCCATAACCCTTAAAGAAATAGAAGCAGTCATTATTAGTCTCCCAACCAAAAAAGGCCAGGACCAGATGGGTTTACTGGAGAATTATATCACACATTTAAAGAAGACCTAATGTCAATACTCTTCAAACTATTACACAAAAGAAAAACAGAAGGAACACTACCCAATTCATTCTATGAAGCCAAAATTACATGTATTCCTAAACCACACAAATACCAAAGAAAAAAGAGAACTTCAGACCAATCTCCCTTATGAACATTGATGCAAAATTACTCAATAAAATTCTCACAAACTGAATTCAGGAACACATCAAAATGATCACTCACCAATATCAAGTAGGCTCCATCCCAGGGATGCAGGGATAGTTCAATATACAGAAATTCATCAACATGATCCACTACATAAACAAACTCAAAGGAAAAAAACCACATGATCATTTTACTAGATGCTGAAAAAGTATTTGACAAAATTCAGCATCCCTTCATGTTAAAAGTCTTGGAAGGATTAGGAACTCAAGGCCCATATGTAAACATAGTAAAAGCTATATACAGCAAACCAGTAGCCAACATCAAACTAAATGGAGAGAAACTTATAGCAATCCCACTAAAATCAAGAACTAGATAAGGCTGCCTAACTCTCTCCCTATCTATTCAATATAGTACTTTAAGTTCTAACTCGGGCAATTATACAAAAAGAAAAAAGAAAAAAAAAAGGAGACCATAGGGATGCAAATTGGAAAGGAAGAAGTCAAAATATCACTTTTTGCAGATGTATACTTAAGTGACCCCACAAACTCCTAAAGTTGATAAACAACTTCAGCAAAGTGCCTGGAAATAAAATTAATTCAAACAAATGAGTAGCCTTCCTCTACTTAAAGGATAAACAGTCTGAGAAAGAAATTATGGAAATGACACCCTTCACTATAGTCAAGTGAATAGTATTACATACCTTGGTGTGACACTAACCAAGCAAGTGAAAGATCTCTATGACAAGAACTTCAAGTCTCTGAAGAAAGAAATCAAAGAACATCTCAAAAAATGGAAATCTCTACCACGCTCTTGAATTGGCAGGATAAATATAGTAAAAATGGCCATCTTGCCAAAAGCCATATACAGATTCAATGCAATCGCCATCAAAATTCCAACTCAATTCTTCATAGAGTTACAAAGAGCAATTTCTAAATTCATTTGGATTAACCAAAAACCCAGGATAGTGAAAATTTTTCTCAACAATAAAAGCACTCCTAGGGGAATCACCATCCCTGACCACAATCTGTATTACAGAGAACTAATGATAAAAACTGTAAAGTATTGGTGCATAGACAGGCATGAAGATCAATGGAATAGAATTAAAGACCCAGAAATGACCTACACACCTGCATAGAAGCAGGGGGAGGAGGATGGATTAGAGGGTTTTCAGGAGGTGAGGAAACTGGGAAATGTGATAACATTTGAAATGTAAATAAAGAAAATGTCCTATAAAAAAAAGAAAAGAAAAGAAAAAAAAAGAAAAAAGAAAACTCAGATCCAGAATTGTTCCTGTCTTTAAGAACTTCAGGGAGAAAAATGGAGAAGAGCCTGAGGAAAAGGAGGTCCAGCAACAGGCCCAAATTTGGATCCAGCTCATGGGGAGGCCCCAAGGCCTGACATGATTACTGATGCTATGGTGTGCTCACAAAACGGGGCCTAGCATAGCTACCTTCCAAAAGACCCAAAAACAGCTGAAAGAGTCTGATCCAGATATTTACAACCAAACAGTGGATAGAAGCTGGTGACCCCTCTGGTTGAATTAGTGAAAAGCTGGAAGAAGCTGAGGAGGAGGGAAACCCTATAAGAAGTCTTAACTAACCTCTACCCCCAATGAACTCTCAGACACTGAACCAGGCAGCATACAGCAGCTGATAATAGACTTTCAACACATATACTGCAGAGGATTCCTGGGTCTGGACTCAATTAGAGAAGATGCACCTAACCCTCAAGAGACTAGAGATCCCAAGGCATGGAGAGGTGTGGTGGGGTTGGGGTCAGGGGTGCAGACATCCTCATTGAGACATGAGGCTGGAGAGGTATGGGATGTGGAACAGTAGTTGGATAAAGTCTGGACTATTAAAAAAAATTAAATTAAAAGAAAAAAAAGCACTAAATGTAAACATGTATACTTACCTCCCTTACTTTTCCCTTTTTTCTTCTATTTTTCTTATTTTTAAATAATCTTTAAAGTATTAAAAGCATTATTTTTAAGTTTTCAGAATTTTCATTTATTTTTTTAATTTCTGTTTATTATTTTGATTCAGAGTATCTTTTGTTTCTTTTTTTAATATTTGAGATTATTACTTGATCACATTTCTTTCTTCCCCTTACTTTCCTTCAAACCCTCTCATATACCCCTCTCCACTCTGCTTCAAATTCATGTCATTTTCACTAATTGTTATTACACACGTATATGAATATGCAATATTCATTATATAGATTCAAGATATAATGTTAGTATATAAATTTACATTGCTAAATAGAACCTATTAACTTTATATTTTACTCCCTAAAAACATAACTATAGGTTCAGATTAAAGAAAACTGTAACACATACATAAGCAAGAGACCTTTAGGGGTCAAAAACAGAAAAGTATTCCCACCCAAAACCTTTTTTTAAAAAGAGATATTGACTTCATTTACATTACAAATACTATCCCCTTTCCTAGATTCCTCTCTGAAAGTCAATATACCCTCCCCAAGCCCTACTCCCCAACACACCCACTCCCAATTCCCTACTCTGGCATTCCCCTGTACTGGGGCATGTAAACCTTCACAAGACCAAGGGCCTCTCCTCCCATTGATGACCGCTTAGGCCATCCTCTGCTACACATGCAACTAAAGACTCAAGCTCTGGGGGGTTCTGGATAGTTCATATTTGGTTCCTCCTATAGGGTTGAAGACCCCATTAGCTCCTTCGGTACTTTCTCTACCTCCTTCATTGATTGTATGCGCCAAGCATTGGCATGGTCTCACAAGAGACAGCTATATCAGGGTCCTATCAGCAAAATCTTGCTGGAATATATAATAGTATCTGGGTTTGGTGGTTGTTTATAGTACAGATCCCCGAGTAAGGCAGTCTCTGGATGGTACTTCCTTCCTTCTCAGCTCAGAAATTTGTCTCTGTAACCTTCCATGGGTAATATGTTCCCCATTCTAAGAAGGAACAAAGTATCCACACTTTGGTCTTCCTTCTTCTTGAGTTTCATGTGTTTTGCAAATTGTATATCAGGTATTCTAAGTTTCTGGGCTATTATCCACTTATCAGTGAGTGCGTATCATGAGTGTTCTTTTGTGAGTGGGTTACATCACTCAGGATGGTATCCTCCAGATACATCCATTTGCCTAAGAAATTCATAAATTCATTGTTTTTAATAGCTGAGTAGTACTCCTTTGTGTAAATGTACTACATTTTCTGTATCCATTCCTCTGTTGAGGGACATCTGGATTCTTTACAGCTTCTGGCTATTATAAATAAGGCTGCTATGAACATAGTGGAGCATGTGTTCTTATTACAACTTGGAACATCTTCTGGGTATATGCCCAGGAAAGGTATTGCGGGATCCTCCGGTAGTACTATGCCCAATTTTCTGAGGAACCGCCAGACTGATTTCCAGAGTGGTTGTAAAAGCTTGCAATCCCACCAACAATGGAGGAGTGTTGCTCTTTCTCCAGATCCTCTCCAGCATCTGCTGTTACCTGAATTTTTGATCTTTGCCATTCTGACTGGTGTGAGGTGATCTGAGATTTGTTTTGATTTTCATTTCCTTGATTATTAAGGATGTTGAACATTTTTTCAGATGCTTCTCAGCCATTCAGTATCCCTCAGGTAAGAATTCTTTGTTTAGCTCCGAGCCCCAATTTTAATGGGGTTATTTGATTTTCTGGAGTCTACCTTCTTGAGTTCTTTATATATTGGATATTAGTACCCTATCTGATTTAGGATAGGTAAAGATCCTATCCCAAACTGTTGGTGGCCTGTTCGTCTTATTTACAGTGTCTTTTGCTTTGCAGAAGCTTTGCAATTTTATGAGGTCCCATATGTCGATTCTTGATCTTATAGCACAAGCCATTGCTGTTCTATTCAGGAATTTTCCCCCTGTACCCATATCATCGAGGCTTTTCCCGACTTTCTCCTCTATAAGTTTCAGTGTCTCTGGTTTTATGTGAAATTCCTTAATCCACATAGATTTGACCTTAGTACAAGGAGATAGGAATGGATCAATTCGCATTCTTCTACTTGATAACTGTAAATTGTGCCAGCACCATTTGTTGAAAATACTGTCTTTTTTCCACCGGAAGGTTTTTACTCCCTTGTCAAAGATCAAGTGACCATAGGTGTGTGGGTTCATTTCTGGGTCTTCAATTCTATTCCATTGGTCTACTTGTCTGTTGCAATACCAGTACCATGCAGTTTTTATCACAATTGCTCTGTAGAACAGCCTTAGGTCAGGCATGGTGATTCCACCGGAGGTTCTTTTAATCTTTGAGCAGAGTTTTTGCTATCCTAGGTTTTTTGTTATTCCAGATGAATTTGCAGATTGCCCTTTCTAAGTCTTTGAAAAATTGAGTTGGAAATTTGATGGGGATTGCATTGAATCTGTAGATTGGTTTTGGCAAGATAGCAATTTTTACTGTATTGATCCTGCCAATCTATGAGCATGGGAGATCTTTCCTTCTTCTGAGATCTTCTTTAATTTCTTCAGAGACTTGAAGTTCATATCATACAGATCTTTCACTTCCTTAGTTAGAGTCATGCCAAGGTATTTTATATTATTTGTGACTATTGAGAAGGGTGTTGTTTCCCTAATTTCTTTTTCAGCCTGTTTATCCTTTGTGTATAGAAAGGCCATCAACTTGTTTGAGTTAATTTTATATCCAGCTACTTCACCGAAGCTGTTTATCAGGTTTAGGAGTTCTCTGGTGGAATTTTTAGGGTCACTTATGTATACTATCATATAATCTGCAAAGAGTGATATTTTTACTTCTTCCTTTCCAATTTGTATCCCCTTGATCTCCTTTTGTTGTCGAAGTGCTCTGGCTAGGACTTCAAGTACAATGTTGAATAGGTAAGGAGAAAGTGGGCAGCCTTGTCTAGTCCCTGATTTTAGTGGGATTGCTTCCAGCTTCTCACCATTTACTTTGATGATGGCTACTGGTTTGCTGTAGATTACTTTTATCGTGTTTAGGTATGGGCCTTGAATTTCTGATCTTTCCAAGACTTTTATCTTGAATGGGTCTTGGATTTTGTCAAATGATTTCTCTGCATCTAACAAGACGATCATGTGGTTTGTATCTTTGAGTTTGTTTATATAGTGGATTACATTGATGGATTTCTGTATATTGAACCATCCCTGTATCCCTGGAATGAAAACTACTTGGTCAGGATGGATGATTGTTTTGATGTGTTCTTGGATTCTGTTACCGAGAATTTTATTGAGTATTTATGTATAGATATTCATAACAGAAATTGGTCTGAAGTTCTCTACTTTGTTGGGTCTTTCTGTGGTTTAGGTATCAGAGTAATTGTGGCTTCATAAAATGAGTTGGATAGAGTACCTTCTGCTTCTATTTTGTTGAGTAGTTTGTGAAGAAGTGGGATTAGATCTTTGAAGGTCTGATAGAACTCGGCACTAAACCCAACTGGTCCTGGGCTTTTTTTTTTTTTTTTTTTTTTTTTTTTTTTTTTTTTTTTTTTTTTTTTTTGTTGGTAGACCATTAATGACTGCTTCTATTTCTTTAGGGGATATGGGACTGTTTAGATCATTCACCTGATCCTGATTTAACTTTGGTACCTGGTATCTGTCTAGAAACTTGTCCATTTCATCCAGCTTCTCCAGTTTTGTTGAGTCTAGCCTTTTGTAGAAGGATCTAATGGTGTTTTGGATTTCTTCAGGATCTGCTGTTATGTCTCCCTTTTCATTTCTGATTATGTTAATTAGGATACATTCCCTGTGCCATCTAGTAAGTCTGGCTAAGGGTTTAATTATCTTTTTGATTTTCTCAAAGAACCAGCTACTCCTTTGGTTGATTCTTTGAATAGTTCTTGTTTCCACTTGGATGATTTTGCCCCTGAGTTTGACTATTTCCTGCTACCTACTCCTCTTGGGTGAATTTGCTTCCTTTTGTTCTAGAGCTTTTAGGTGTGTTGCCAAGCTGCTAGTGTGTGCTCTCTCTCTAATTTCTTTTTTGAGGCACTCAGAGCTATGAGATTTCCTCTTATAAATGCTTTCAATGTGGGCCATAAGTTTGGGTATGTTGTGGTTTCATTTTCATTAAACTCTAAAAAGTCCTTAATATCTTTCTTTATTCCTTCCTTGACCAAGGTATCATTGAAAAGAGTTTTGTTCAGTTTCCACGTGAATGTTGGCTTTCTATTATTTACTTTGTTATTGAAGATCAGCCTTAGGCCATGGTGATCTGATAGGATGCATGGAACAATTTCAACATTTTTGTATCTGTTGAGGATTGTTTACCTCATGGAGAAGGTACCATGAGGTGCTGAGAAGAAGGTATATCCTTTTGTTTTAGGATAAAATGTTCTGTAGATATATGTTAGATACATTTGTTTCATAACTTCTGTTAGTTTCACTGTGTCCCTGTTTAGATTCTGTTTCCGTGGTCTGTCCATTGATGAAGGTGGTGTGTTGAAATCTCCCACTATTATTGTGTGAGGTGCAATGTGTGCTTTGAGCTTTAGTAAAGTTTCTTTAATGAATGTGGCTGCCCTTGTATTTGGAGCATAGATATTCAGAATTGAGAGTTCCTCTTGGAAGATTTTACCTTTGATGAGTTTGAAGTACCCCTCCTTGTCTTTTTTGATGACTTTGGGTTGGAAGTCGATTTTATTAGATATTAGAATGGCTACTACAGCTTGTTTCTTCAGACCATTTGCTTGGAAAATTGTTTTCCAGCCTTTCATTCTGAGGTAGTATCTGTCTTTTTTCCCTGAGATGGGTTTCCTGTAAGCAGCAAAATGTTGGGTCCTGTTTGTTTAGCTAGTCTGTTAGTCTATGTCTTTTATTGGGGAGTTGAATCCATTGATATTAAGAGATATTAAGGAAAAGTAATTGTCGCTTCATATTATTTTTGTTGTTAAAGTTGGCATTCTGTTCTTGTGGCTGTCTTCTTTTAGGTTTGATGAAGGATTACTCTCTTGCTTTTTCTAGGGCATGGTTTTTGTCCTTGTATTGGTTTTTTTTTCTGTTATTATCCTTTGAAGGGTTGGATTCATGGAAAGATAATGTGTGAATTTGGTTTTGTCTTGAAATACTTTGGTTTCTCCATCTATGGTAATTGAAAGTTTGGCTGGGTATAGTAGCCTGGGCTGGCATTTGTGCTCTCTTTTTGTCTGTATAACATCGGTCCAGAACCTTCTGGCTTTCATAGTCTCTGGTGAAAAATCTGGTGCATTTCTGATAGGCTTGCCTTTATATGTTACTTGACCTTTTTCCCTTACTGCTTTTAATATTCTATCTTTATTTAGTGCATTTGTTGTTCTGATTATTAAGTGTCGGGGGGGGGGATTTTTTTTCTGGTCCAGTCTATTTGGAGTTCTGTAGGCTTCTTGTATGTTCATGGGCATCTCTTTCTTTAGGTTTGGGAAGTTTTCTTCTATAATTTCGTTGAAGATATTTGCTGGCCCTTTAAATTGAAATTCTTCATTCTCATCTACTCCTATTATCTGTAGGTTTGGTCTTCTCATTGTGTCCTGGATTTCCTGAATGTTTTGAGTTAGGATCTTTTTGCATTTTGCATTTTCTTTGATTGTTGTGCTGTTGTTCTCTATGGAATCTTCTGCAACTGAGATTCTCTCTTCCATCTCTTCTATTCTTTTGCTGGTACTTGCATCTATGGTTCCAGATTTCTTTCCTAGGCTTTCTATCTCCAGCATTGCCTCACTTTGGGTTTTCTTTATTGTGTTTATTTCCTTTTTTAGGTCTAGTATGGTTTTGTTCATTTCCATCACCTGTTTGGATGTGTTTTCCTGTTTTTCTATAAGGACTTGCAACTCTTTAGCAGTGTTCTCCTGTATTTCTTTAAGTAAGTTCTTGATGTCTTCTACCATCACCAGGAGATATGCCTTTAACTCCGGGTCTAGGTTTTCGGGTTGTGTTGGGGTGCCCTGGACTGGCTGAGGTGGGAGTGCTGGGTTCTGATGATGGTGAGTGGTCTTGGTTTCTGTTAGTAAGATTCTTATGTCTGCCTTTTGCCATCTGGTAAACTCTGGAGTCAGTTGTTATAGTTGTCTCTGGTTAGAGCTTGTTCCTCGCGTGTTTCTGTTTTTCTCTACCAGCAGACCTGGGAGACTAGCTCTCTCCTGAGTTTCAGTGGTCAGAGCACTCTCTGCAAGCAGGCTCTCCTCTTTCAGGGAAGGTGCACAAATATCTGGCATTCAGACTTGCCTCCTGGCAGAAGATGAAGGCCCGAAACAAGACCTGTCCCAGAAGCTGTTAGCTTCTGTAGTCCACACTCTCACCTGTGTAGACTAGTCTTGGTGGAGTCTGGGAACCAAGATATCTCCTGCAGATGCTCTGGCTATTTCCTCCAGGGCCCAGCAGACACTTCTCCTCTGGCAGGGAAGGTGCTCAGATGTTCCAAAGTCATCTTGTAACACAAACACAACAACACAAATAAAACCTTTCCTATCTGTGCCCACCCCACTAGCCTTGAGCTAGCTGAACAAATCTCTGACACTGGACCCAGGTTTCTGGCCTTGTTATATTTACACCTTCCTGCCAGAGACCTGAAAATTGCCCGCCCCACTGAGCTGCTGAAGAGCCTACTTTTCAACTCAGTCCAGCTGAAACAAGCAACAGAATCACCCAAAGCAAAGGGATGGGTCCTTGGGTCTTCCCATATATATTTAGACTGTACATTAAAATTTGAGCCTTGATCAGACAACTTTGTCTGGGCTCATTATTTCTCTCGCTATCCTTCTCATCCATCCCCAGCTTTCCTTTCAGGAACCCAGTAACCTGTGGTTGGTGGTGGCTACATTACAGAAACATGGAACAACCACAAAGTGGCACTCATGAAAAAGAACTTTCTATGACACCCAGAACACAAATCCACCCTTCTCTCTATATCAGGGAGAAATGAGAAACAACCAGAAAATGGTGCACACCCACAAGAAAAGAACCAGATTTGTGGGCGTATCTCGGGTTCCCTGAGTCCATACCCAAACCAAACCAAGACTCAGGACATCTCATGGCCCAGCTGTAGCCACAGCTCCTAGAAATGTCTGTCCTAATCTCTTTTGTCCATGGAAACAAATCCAAGGCATCCAGAAGGATGTGACCCCGTTTAGAATCCGTGAGCAGAAAAGGGTACAACCAGAAATAAAAATCAAACAAAACTAGAAAAAATATAGCCTGCAGTAACAAGAACCAACCAGAAGATGGCGCAAACAGAAGACAGATGTGGGGATGTGGTGCCATTCAATCTCTGAACAGAGACAGCCAGCAACAAAAACCAAAGCCAGAAAAATAGAGCCTGTAGTAGCAAAAACCAACCACAAGGCAGTGCTCACAGAAGATGAATGTGCAACCACTCAGACCTGGGAAAAAAAAGAACACAACCTGTAGTAATAAGAAGCCACCAGAAGATGATACTCACAGATGCATGACAACCCTCAGTACTGCACAAATGTTTACTCAGACCTGAAAAAAATCACTATGGTAACAGGTGTCATTTATCTTTACACAAGTTTTCTTTATACTTTATAGATCTCACAGAAAGTTTCTAACACTAAGGCAAATGAGCCACCACAGAAATCACAAGCTTTTGTGCCACTGCACAAGTACTTACCTGCTCAGACCACATAGAAAGCTTCTGACACTCAGATTCCTCATCAGGGCTCAAACCTAAAACAATTACCATGACAACACAAGTACCAGATTCCACACAAATAAATTATCTCAGCATGGCTAGAAGAGCTACCATATTTACCTTTACATAAACATGCTTCTGTTCTGCTTTGCTGATCTCAGAGAAAGCTCAGACAAATTCAGTGCTCAGACAGGTAAGAAGCAGGAAGTTTAACACAGTGGTACAAACATAAAAACACAAATACCTAGACTAGTTTTCCAGCTTCAAGACCCTCTAGATTGATAGTCACATGTGTCATGGGGAACTTCTAGACCAACACACCAAAATGTAGTGTCAGGGGAATGTTAGTGATCCTGCCAAAACCTGACATAAGCTGATCTTATGCAACACACAGCAGAGTCTTTACTCTATTTGAGCTAGCTCCAGACCCTTCAACTCACTATGGTCACACAGGATGGTTTTGGTGTTGGGGGAGCCTTGAATGTCTTTTGGAGCAAGGCTTTATAGAAAGCAACAAGTAGGGATTATGTGTGTAAGCATCTAACTGGAAAGCTGTTGTAACATAATTGGCTGGTTCTGGGAGTCATATCATAAATGTAACTTCTGCTCTCTTCTGCATTGGTGGTGGTTAGGCAGAGGGTAGGTTTGTAAACTGGGCTTGTAGATTTGTTGGGGAATAATTTGAAAACACTGTTCCTGTTGAGGGTATAAACTGGAAACAATGGCCTTGTTGAGGGTTATCCTAGAGACTGGACCTAGGATCAGGTTTTGTTGAAGGGTAACTTGGAAAATAATGTTAGGTACGAGACTGTTAGATTAACAGAGTTCAAATTTAAATCAGAGTCTCTAAAATGGAGTCTGAAATGAAGAGACTTGGCATCTCATAATGAGGCCTAGCAGAACAGCTCAGGAAAAATGGAAAGAACCCAGACTGAATCAGTTACACTGGAGAGGAGTTCTAAATCACCTATCCAGAACTCAGAAAGAACTAGAACGGAATGAGCTTATTCCAATATCAGTTTCAGATGCTAAAAATGTTCTAGGCCTCAAAAAGATTTCATGGAGGCTAGACACTTCCAGTATTAGGCCTAGGTTGGCATATGGAGGTAGAAAGCCACAAAGATGACACTAAATACATATGACTAATAGTTACTTTTACAATAAACACCTTAGAAAGTCAACTGGCAGGTCACCTTTGCAGGTAGGTCTGGTTAAGGCATCTTCAGTTTAGATACTAGTGTACAGAAACTGTGAAAGATGTCCAGTCATTTGAGGACTCTGATATGAGGCTAGGGTTCCTCCCTCCAATGTCTTAAAAGAATTTGATGAGTCACTGATGCTAATGGTAGCAATAAGTCAAAGGGAGGATTCAAAAATCACCTGATTTATCCTGATGAATGAGCAGCATTTGAGCCAGACATACAGGAGAGCTGGGTTTGGCTGGGCTGATTGAATCACTGTAGTTATTTCTGTGTCCTCTATACTGCAAGTCTAAAACATAAAGAACTGGAGAGATGAGAGATGTAGGCAGAGTTTTAAACTTCATTTTACATAAGGGCAGTATTAATAAACCCTAATTTTCTATATATGCTGCATACCTTAGAAAACAGCAAAATCTCTCCCTTTTCAGGACCAGCAGAGCAAGCATGGCAGTTCCAAGTTTGAAGAGAACAGAACTCACCAGTGGAGAATGCAGACTATGAGATATTGAGAAGCTGAATCCTGCGAAGTGATTGAATTGAGAAGCATTTAGGATATTCCTAAGCTACACCCTGAAGTGACTCTAAAAAGGGAATTCCAAGAAGAACTTCCTGAGGGGGAATTACAAGATGACCAACCAAATTGGGAAGAGTCATCACATGGTCTGTGGTTCTGATCAGAATAACACATAGGGAAGAAGAAAGCCACTTTCAGAAGTTTAGGCCTCTGCTTCATGCCTACCATATAGGGCTCTTCCACATGCCCACCATTTTGTGAACACTCAAACTTCTGACAAGGAAAACACCTCTTCCTTGATTCTGTTCATGGCAGGAATCAGTGTAAGACCAGCAGAAGGATAAATCATACCTGTGGAGAGACTCACATGATCCCTTCATTTATGGAAGATTGACCATAGTAAGCAAAGTACACTGGTGATGTTTATTCTTCCTGTCTGGACTACCTGTGCAATAAAGTAAGGTACAAAACTGAAGGGCATGCCTTTTAAATTTTTTTGCTTAAGATGGTGTAGATAGATCTAGTTCAAATACAGATTCTTTGGGTAGAAAAGCACACACCATTGATATGTTTTGAGGCCGGAAAACACACACCTTTAATCCAGATTTGAGACTAGAAGACACACCCTTAACTGGGCCACACCTTCTGCTGGTGGGCTGTATAAGCACACAGAAGAAGGAAGCTTTGTGTCTTTGCCTGCTTGCTCTTGTCTTACTAGCAAGTCCATTTATTCACTGGCATTAGAACCTACTTCTTCAGGTTTCTGGGATATTCTGAAGAACACCTGAGACTTCAAACCTTGTGGCCTAAGTAAGTACTGGCTTTAGCCATTGTTATATTAGCTGGACCTAAACATACAGATTTTTCGCATACACCCACTTTTCCTTTATAGAAAGAAAATCACTGAGTACGTTCTCTACAGGACCCTGACTAATACAACACACCTGAAATGACAATAAAAATTTCCAAACTCTTCCAATGTTGAATAGAATAGTCCAAACTAGTTACCATTGCCCAAAGATTCAATAAACACACAGAGAAATACACACACACTGAGGTGGAGGAGACAAAGAGAGACACAAACACAGAGACACAGGGACAGAGAGAGAGAGAGAGAGAGAGAGAGAGAGAGAGAGAGAGAGAGAGAGAGAGATTTACAGTGACTGTGGATCATTATTGTCTTCTACAAAATAAGTATTGAAACCTAGAGAGAAAATTGCATAGAAACACAAGTTTCGAGCATTGTAGAATAACCTGTTTAGGAGAAATCGAAACTAAAATCTAAAGAATATCTATAATTGTATCCTACAGTGTGAAGAGTAAATAACTTCTCTTTTAGAACAACTTTAACTTCCAAACTAACTCTAGCAGAAATGTCTGGAGGCCTGGAAGACAAAACCTGGGGCCACACACCTATCAGTGTTCTTAGAAATTCTTCGAGGCAGCTCCATTTTCGGCTCCAGACAACCAGCCACCTTCCTGGCCAGAGACAGGTCTCCAACAGGCCTGGGAGGCTTCTGCCTCAGGTTCCGCGGAAGCCACCTTGGTTCCGGGACTCCAAGGAAAGTAGTCTACACAGGTGAGAGTGTGGAATACAGAGGCCAGCAGTCTCTGGGACAGGCCAAAGCAACACAGCTTCTGGGAAAGATCCTGTTTTGGGCCTTCAACTTCGGCCAGGAGGAGGTCCAAACACCAGATAACTGTGCACCTTCCATGAAAGAGGAGAGCTTGCCTGCAGAGACGGCTCTGACCACTGAAACTCAGAGGAAAGAGCTAGTCTCCCAGGTATGCTGATAGAGGGTAACAAAATCACCAGAGGAACAATCTCTAAACAGAGACAACTATAACAACTAAATCCAGAGATTGCCAAATGGCTAATGGTAACCATAAGAATCTTACTAACAGAAACCAGGACCACTCACCATCATCAGAACCCAGCACTCCCACTTCGCCCAGTCCAGGGCACCCCAACACACCTGAAAAGCTAGACCTGGATTTAAAAGCATATCTCATGATGATGGTGGAGGACATCAAGAAGGACTTAAATAATTCACTTGAAGAAATACAGGAGAACACTGCTAAACAAGTAGAAGACATTAAAGAGGAAACACAAAAATCCCATACAGAATTGCAGAAAAACATAACCAAACAGGTAGAAGATATTAAAGAGGAAACACAAAAATCCATTAAAGAATTGCAGGAAAACACAACCAAACAGGTGATGGAATTGAATAAAACCATCCAAGACCTAAAAAGGGAAGTAGATACAATAAAGAAAACCCAAAGTGAGGCAACACTGGAGATAGAAACCCTAGGAAAGAAATCTGAAACGATAGATGCCAGCATCACCAACAGAATACAAGAGATGGAAGAGAGAATCTTAGGTGCAGAAGATTCATTAGAGAACATCGGCACAACAATCAAAGAAAATGCAAAATGCAAAAAGATCCTAACTCAAAACATCCAGGAAATCCATGACACAATGAGAAGACCAAACCTATGGATAATAGGAGTGGATGAGAATGAAGATTTTCAACTCAAAGGACCAGCAAACATCTTCAACAAAATTATTGAAGAAAACTTCCCAAATCTAAAGAAAGAGATGCCCATGAACATACAAGAAGCCTACAGAACTCCAAATAGACTGGACCAGAGAAGAAATTCCTCCCGCCATATAATAATCAGAACAACAAATGCACTAAATAAAGATAGAATACTGAAAGCAGTAAGGGAAAAAGGTCAAGTAACATATAAAGGCAAGCCTATCAGAATTACGCCATATTTTTCACCAGAGACTATGAAAGCCAGAATAACATGGACAGATGTTATACAGACACTAAGACAACACAAATTCCAGCCCAGGCTACTATACCCAGCCAAACTCTCAATTACCATAGATGGAGAAACCAAAGTATTCCACGACAAAACCAAATTCACACATTATCTCTCCACGAATCCAGCCCTTCAAAGGATAATAACAGAAAAAAAAACCAACAAGGACGGGAACCACGCCCTAGAAAAAACAAGAAGGTAATCCCTCAACAAACCTAAAAGAAGACAGCCACAAGAACAGAATGCCAACTTTAACAACAAAAATAACAGGAAGCAACAATTACTTCTCCTTAATATCTCTTAATATCAATGGACTCAACTCCCCAATAAAAAGACATAGACTAACAAACTGGCTACACAAATAAGAACCAACATTTTGCTGCTTACAGGAAACTCATCTCAGAGAAAAAGATAGACACTACCTCAGAATGAAAGGCTGGAAAACAATTTTCCAAGCAAATGGTCTGAAGAAACAAGCTGGAGTAGCCATTCTAATATCTAATAAAATCGACTTCCAACCCAAATTAATCAAAAAAGACAAGGAGGGGCACTTCATACCCATCAAAGGTAAAATCCTCCAAGAGGAACTCTCAATTCTGAATATCTATGCTCCAAACACAAGGGCAGCCACATTCATTAAAGAAACTTTAGTAAAGCTCAAAGTACACATTTCACCTCACAAAATAATAGTGGGAGACTTCAACACACCACTTTCACCAATGGAGAGATCATGGGAACAGAAACTAAACAGGGACACAGTGAAACTAACAGAAGTGATGAAACAAATGGACTTAACAGATATCTACAGAACATTTTATCCTAAAACAAAAGGATATGCCTTCTTCTCAGCACCTCATGGTACCTTCTCCAAAACTGACCACATAATTGGTCGCAAAACAAGCATCAATATATACAAAAATATTGAAATTGTCCAATGCATCCTATCAGATCACCATGGACTAAGGCTGATCTTCAATAACAAAGTAAATAATAGAAAGCCAACATTCACGTGGAAACTGAACAACACTCTTCTTAATGATACCTTGATCAAGGAAGGAATAAAGAAAGAAATTAAGGACTTTTTGGAGTTTAATGAAAATGAAGCCACAACATACCCAAACTTATGGGACACAATGAAAGCATTCCTAAGAGGAAAACTCATAGCTCTGAGTGCCTCCAAAAAGAAACTAGAGAGAGCACACATTAGCAGCTTGACAACACACCTAAAAGCTCTAGAACAAAAGGAAGCAAATTCATCCAAGAGGAGTAGAAGGCAGGAAATAATCAAACTCAGGGGTGAAATCAACCAAGTGGAAACAAGAAGAACTATTCAAAGAATCAACCAATCAAGGCGCTGGTTCTTTGAGAAAATCAACAAGATAGATAAACCCTTAGCCAGACTCACTAGAGGGCACAGGGAAAGCATCCTAATTAACAAAATCAGAAATGAAAAGGGAGACATAACAACAGATCCTGAAGAAATCCAAAACACCATCATATCCTTCTACAAAAGGCTATACTCAACAAAACTGGAAAACCTGGATGAAATGGACAAGTTTCTAGACAGATACCAGGTACCAAAGCTAAATCAAGATCAGGTTAATTATCTCAACAGTCCTATATCCCCTAAAGCAATAGAAACAGTCATTAATAGTCTTCCAGCCAAAAAGATCACAGGACCAGACAGGTTTAGTGCAGAGTTCTATCAGACCTTCAAAGAAGACCTAATTTCAGTTCTTCACAAACTAATCCACAAAATAGAAACAAAAGGTACTCTACCCAACTCATTCTATGAAGCCACAATTACTCTGATACATAAACCACAGAAAGATCCAACAAAGATAGAGAACTTCAGACCAATTTCCCTTATGAATATTGATGCAAAAATCCTCAATAAAGTTCTTGCTAACCGAATCCAAGAACACATCAAAACAATCATCCATCCTGACGAAGTAGGTTTCATCCCAGGGATGCAGGGATGGTTCAATATACGGAAATCCATCAATGTAATCCACTATATAAACAAACTCAAAGAAAAAAACCACACAATCATCTCGTTAGATGCTGAGAAAGAATTTGACACAATCCAACACCCATTCATGATAAAAGTCTTGGAAAGATCAGGAATTCAAGGCTCATACGTAAACATGATAAAAGCAATCTACAGCAAACCAATAGCCAACATCAAAGTAAATGGTGAGAAGCTGGAAGCAATCCCACTTAAATCAGGGACTAGACAAGGCTGTCCACTCTCTCCCTACCTATTCAACATTGTACTTGAAGTCATAGCCAGAGCAATTAGAAAACAAAAGGAGATCAAGGGGATACAAATTGAAAAGGAAGAAGTAAAAATATCACTTTCGCAGATGATATGATAGTATATATAAGTGACCCTAAAAATTCCACCAGAGAAGTCCTAAGCCTGATAAACAGCTTCAATGAAGTAGCTGGATATAAAATTAACTCAAACAAGTCAATGGCTTTTCTGTACAAAAAGGATAAACAGGCTGAGAAAGAAATTAGGGAAACAACACCCTTCTCAATTGTCACAAATAATATAAAATACCTTGGCGTGACTCTAACTAAGGAAGTGAAAGATCTGTATGATAAGAACTTCAAGTCTCTGAAGAAAGAAATTAAAGAAGATGTCAGAAGATGGAAAGATCTCCCATGCTCGTGGATTGGCAGAAAAAACATTGTAAAAATGGCTCTCTTGCCAAAAGCAATCTACAGATTCAATGCAATCCCCATCAAAATTCCAACTCAATTCTTCAACGAATTAGAAAGGGCAATCAGCAGATTCATCTGGAATAACAAAAAACTAGGATAGCAAAAACTCTTCTCAAGGATAAAAGAACCTCTGGTGGAATCACCATGCCTGACCTAAAGCTGTATTACAGAGCAATTGTGATAAAAACTGCATGGTACTGGTATAGTGACAGACAAGTAGACCAATGGAACAGAATTGAAGACCCAGAGATGTACCCACACACCTATGGTCACTTGATCTTTGACAAGGGAGCTAAAACCATCCAGTGGAAGAAAGACAGCATTTTCAACAAATGGTGCTGGCACAACTGGCGGGTACCATGTAGAAGAATGTGGATTTATCCATTTCTATCTCCTTGTACTAAGGTCAAATGTAAGTGGATTAAGAAACTCCACATAAAACCAGAGACACTGAAACTTATAGAGGAGAAAGTAGGGAAAAGCCTCGAAGATATGGGTACAGGGGAAAAATTCCTGAATAGAAGAGCAATGGCTTGTGCTGTAAGATTGAGAATCGATAAATGGGACCTCATAAAATTGCAAAGCTTCTGCAAAACAAAAGACACCATCAATAAGACAAAAAGGCCACCAACAGATTGGGAAAGGATCTTACCTATCCCAAATCGGATAGGGGACTAATATCCAATATATATAAAGAACTCAAGAAGGTGGACTCCAGATAATCAAATAACCCCATTAAAAAATGGGGCTCAGAGCTGAACAAAGAATTCTCACCTGAGGAATACCGAATGACTGAGAAGTACCTGAAAAAATGTTCAACATCCTTAATCACTAGGGAAATGCAAATCAAAACAACCCTGAGATGCCACTTCACTCCAGTCAGAATGGCTAAGATCAAAAATTCAGGTGACAGCAGATGCTGGCTAGGATGTGGAGAAAGGGGAACACTCCTCCATTGTTGGTGGGATTGCAAGCTTGTACAACCACTCTGGAAATCAGTCTGGCAGTTCCTTAGAAAATTGGACATAGTATTACCGGAGGACCCCGCAATACCTCTCCTGGGCATATATCCAGAAGATGTCCCAACTGGTAAGAAGGACACATGCTCCACTATGTTCATAGCAGCCTTATTTATAATAGCCAGAAGCTGGAAAGAACCCAGATGCCCCTCAACAGAGGAATGGATATAGAAAATGTGATACATTCACACGATGGAATACTACTCAGCTATTAAAAAAAATGAATTCATGAAATTCCTAGGCAAATTGATGGACCTGGAGGGCATCATCCTGAGTGAGGTAACCCAATCACAAAGGAACTCGCACAATATGTACTCACTGATAAGTGGATATTAGCCCCGAAACTTAGGATACCCAAGATAAAAGATACAATTTGCTAAACGCATGAAATTCAAGAAGAAGGAAGACCAAAGTGTGGACACTTTGCCCCGTCTTAGAAATGGGAACAAAACACCCATGGAAGGAGTTACAGAGACAAAATTTGGAGCTGTGACGAAAGGATGGACCATCTAGTGATTGCCATATGCCGAGATCCACCCCATAATCAGCTTCCAAACTCTGACACCATTGCGTACACTAGCAAGAATTTGCTGAAAGGACCCAGATATAGCTTTCTCTTGTGAGACTATTCTGGGGCCTAGCAAACACAGAAGTGGATGATCACAGTCAGCTATTGAATGGGTCACACGGCCCCCAATGGAGGAGCTAGAGAAATTACCCAAGGAGCTAAAGGGAACTGCAACCCTATAGGTGGAACAACAATATGAACTAACCAATACCCCGGAGCTCTTGTCTCTAGCTGCATATGTATCAAAAGATGGCCTAGTCGGCCATCACTGCAAAGAGAGGCCCATTGGACTTGCAAACTTTATATGTCCCTGTACAGGGGAATGCCAGGGCCAAAAAGGGGGAGTGGGTGGGTAGGGGATTGGGGGGGGTGGGTATGGGGGACTTTTGGGATAGCATTGAAAATGTAGACCAGGAAAATACCTAATTAAAAAAAATATTTCAAAGAAAAAAAAAAGAAATTCTGCTATATGAGTTGACCATTAGTAACCTTTCATTTTGCATGGAGGGAATTAGGAAAAAGGATTACAAGCTCAGTGTTCTCATTAGACACAAATGAGGAAGTGGCATGATATTTGAGAGTACACCAAATGGGGTTGATGAAGAAAGCAAAGATTACTTGTCAGTTTACCTGGGGATGACCAGCTGTCTAGAGTGTCCACTTTGGACAAAGTTCCAGTTCTAGATGATAAATGCCCAAGGAGTGAAATATCAAAGTATGAAGAGTCCCAATGTTGTAAGCTTTCTGCTATACCAACACATGGGATTCAAAAAGTTCATCCTTTGAGATTTCCTGCTCTCTCATCAGCCCTGGCTTCTGCATGATGACCCGTTCATCCTCTGCTGCAAGGTGAGCATAGTATAAGCCTTCTTTAGCATTTCTTGACAGAACATGACACCTGCAATCAAGGATCCAAGCCACATGTTGATAGATGACCTAGGGGAGCTGTGAGAGAATTCTCTGTTCATAGACTGCTCCTTTTGTTATCTGGCCATGAATTCAGTGCTCACAAGACCATCTTAGCACCTTGGTCTACAGTTTTCAGAGCCATGTTTGAACATGAAAGGGATGAAAACCTAACAAACTGTGTTGAGATCCTTGACCTGGATCCCCAATTCTTTAAGGAGGTGATGGGCTTCATCTACATGGGGAAGGTGCCACATTTCCACAGCCACTCCATGGCCACTGGTATGCTGCCAGCTGCTGACAAGTATGGCCTGAAGAGCCTGATGGTCATGTGTGAGGAACTTATCTGTGGAGAATGCTGAACACACTCTTATCCTGCCTGACCTCCACAGCACAGAGCAGCAGAAGACTCAGGCACTGGCTTTCATAGAACTTCATGGTTCTGAGGTCTCTGAGACCTTGGGGTGGAAGTCAGTTTTGAGTCCTACTTGGTGGCTGAAGCATTCCACTCCATGATTTCTGTACAGTGTACTTTCTTGAAGGCCTCAATCAAATGCCTAAAGCGATCTTAGGAGCTGGTCAGTTATGACCTACACCTGTCTTCTGACAGCAACAACCAGTGTTGTTACCAATGACTTCTGCTGAGAGTAGAGTGTTGCTGGAACATTTACAGTGAATCTGGGGAAAGGCAGCATGGTGGCTCAGGATTTAAAACACCTGTAATATGCTAAAATGGTGGGTGGAGGAAAGACAGCATAGTATTCTGGGACACTCTACCTGATGTCTACCCTGTTGATGTTCTTGTTTGATTTATGTCTTGGAAACTGGGATTCAATTCAGTTGCTAGCCCTAAGCACGGTGGAACTGAGTTTCTTTGGAGAAACATGTCTTCATTAAACTGAGCAGAAGAGATGACCAGGGCCCAGAGGAAAGAGAAACCAAACACTAGTGTTTACTTACCAGAGAAGGAAAAGATAATGAAGAGTTTCTGTTTAAAGAATCAGAATTCAGTTGCAAAAGCCATTAGTGCTCTCTCAGAGAACACTGGTTCAGTTCCCAGCACATACAAGAGAGTTTTTTACCACCTGTAACTGGTTATCCAGAGGATCTGATGCCCTCCTCTGGTTGCCATGGCTGCAAACAACTTTTTAGACAAGACTTTAACCTAATAAAATATAATATGAATAAAACTTTTGAAATCAGTCTGTGGATTCCTGAGATTTTTATGTTCAGAGAAGTCACCTGTAGTCTAATCAGCCCTGCTCAGCTGTGGATGTTTGTGCAGACCCCTCAAAGTCCTACCAGGATAAAAAAACCTTTCTCTTTTTTCTTGGATAGGGACCCACAGGTTGAGAACCAGGGCTCCAGGCCATGCCTATCAGCAAACCATGTTGACTGCTTACAGCTTTTCTCTTACTTCAGTTTCCCCAGACCCAATCCCAAAATCTCAACCACACCTCTGTAACACACCACCTGTGGGAGTCATCACTGCTCATTCTTTTCATATGCTGTGAATCACACAGATCTTCCCATTCTAACCTCCCTCCCCTACTATTTGCTCTGTCCCAGTCTTCGAGACAGGCTTGCCCCGCTCCCACCGCCCCAATAGAAGTGCCATTCTTTCCATAGTAACAGAAGGCTAAAGTCAGATCCCTACCTCTCTCTTTCCTCCCTCACTTACAATTTTCCCATTCTCATTCCCAGCTCTATAGCAGAAAATCTGTGGTTTTTTTCTTTCCTGTAAAGCACCAATCCCAGTGGATCACATTTTTCTTATTCTTCTTTCCTCCAACTCAGCCCATCATCTCAGCCTCCAAATCCAGCAGGCATTCACTAAAAACACAAGAAAAGGACAGGGCAGGGGGACAGGTATGGAAACTGAAGAACTTTATTTTATCACTCCTTCTGTCATGCCAACTTCAATCCTCTGGCTTCATCTATAGAGCTATATCATAACACCAGCTGTAGCCTTCCTTTCTGCCTGCCTACATTATCCTGTGAGTCCCACAGGCAATTCCTTTTTAAGCTCCCTGCTGCCAACTCCTTGCTGTATTCTAGCTCCTAACTCCAACATGCACTCACTAAAAATTCACTGACCAATTCTGAGACAGAAGCATGGAATTTGCCTGTAAATCTTCCCATCTCCTCCAATTCTTGTTGATTGGTACCTACCAGTCTAATCCTCAAATCTATAGCAATCCTTCTGGGGTAACCACTTTTCACAGTCTCCCCCAATTCCAAAGGGACAAAATAAGCAGATTCTGGTGGAATCTCTTTCCTGCTGTGAACCCCTTTAGACTTCAAATCTATCCCCATTCCTAAATGTCACCTCCCTACACCAGAAACTTTGAACCACTAGTGGCAAAAACAATAAGGTCCCAGGTCCACTTGACAGCAGTAATGGCTGTTTTCAATTGTCAGCATGACTATATATGGAATGAACTATAATTCAGAATTTATAAAGATCTTGTAAAATTTTAAAGAGAGGATTAGGACCAGGCCTAGTAATACAGGTCTTTAATTGCAGCATTCAGGAAACAGAGGAATGCAGATCTCTGATTTTAAGGACAGTTTATAGAACAAGTTCTAAGACAGCCAAGCCTGGGCAGTAAAAGATGTAACAGAATAAAGGGGGCATGTTCCAGTTCTAGCAAGCAGCAGCAGTGGGCAAATTGGATCTTGTAGCTCTAGGTTAGAATCTCCTTTTGTTCAAGATGTAGAGCTGTTGGCTCTTCCAGAACCAAGCAGGCGTTCCCACCATGACAAAAATGGACTGAAACTCCATAATGGCAAGCCAGCCCCAACTAAATGTTTGCCTTTATAACACTTTCTTTGGTCATGTTGTCTCTTCACAGCCGTAAAACCCTAACTAAGACAACATGCAGCAATCATACTCTTCAAAAATCCAGAGAGGAAACAGAAGACAAGGGAAAAAAAAAAAAAAAAAAAAAAAAAAAACTGCTATCCAGCACTGACAAATGTAGAAATTAGGATCTAAATCTTTAACCATTGCAATCCCAGAATATTAGATTCTAACACAAACAATACAAACAACAAACAGTCAGGGCATTTTGTCTACAGTAGTATCCCAACCCACGGGATTCAGTTATTCGTGGGTGCAAGGGAGACCGCAAACCTGGAAGGAGATGGGAGGAAGAAAAAGAGAAATAGGAGACCAGGAAGGGTACCTATCGAAGTCTCCTTTATTATGCTGAGGTGCCTTCTTTTTAAAGCATACATCACGGGGAATATGGGAGGGGTTGAGGGAGAATTATACAAAGAACAAAGAAATGGGCAACTGCTGACATGGGGGCCGAAGTCAGGCACCAAGCAGCAGGCACTTTGCATCTTATCTTCTGAACATTGATCCTCCTTGACAGCCTTGGGTATCAAGCTGGGTTAAGGCATAACTCAAGTCCTTGGATGTCATGGGAACTCAGGAAGAGATAGGGAAGAGGGGACTGTTATTCAAATTTTACAGCCTTAGGTGTCAGGAAGGGAATAAGGAGGAAGGGGGTGATAACCAGCTCTTAGCACAAGGCCATTTGGCCTGTTAGGGAGATTGTGAAGGGCTCACTTTCTCACGGGATGGTCTCTGACACAGTAGAGCCTAACTATCCTAACACTGCAGTCCCTGAACATTCCAACATAGCTGAAGCACAAGTATAGATTGTTTTATCTGTATGACAGTGATAGAAGTCATTAAGGAGAGAATGAAGAAATCCCTTAATCAAATCCATGAAAGCACACACACAGTGTGAGGAAAGATAGAGATCGATTAAAGAAATCCAGGAAAACAAAACAGTGGAAGGAAATGAATGAAAATGTTTAAGGTCTGAAAATGGAAATAGAATCCATAAAGAAAACAAATACTGAGGGAATTCTGGAAATGAGGACTTTAAATTTTCCATACAGAGAGCGAATGAAAGATGAGTTGGTTCTTTGAGAAAATCGACAAGAACAATAAATCCTATTCCAAATTAACAAAATGCAGACAGAATATACAAATTCAGCAACTCAGAATTTAAAGGTGAGATATAACAACAGATACTGAGAAAATCCAGAGATTCATAAGGACACACTTTTAATAAGTCTGCTTCACCACATTGAAAAATCTAAAATAACTTGATAGTTTTTCAATAGGTATCACTTCTCAAGGCCAAATCATAGTCAGATAGTCAATTAAACAGACATAACTTTTAGTAAAGTAGAAGTAGTCAATAAATTTCACCTCACTTGACCCCATTTCAAACAGTATCCCCAACCTTTCTTTCCTCCTTGTTGCTGTGTACAAGCTTCCAACTCAGGCGGAGATTCCCTGCTGGACCAGAGGCCAACAAGGCCAGGCCATGAGAAATGCAGGCAGGCCACCTTCTCACAGACATATTCGCAATATCTCAGTGACTGTACAATCTACTTCTATCCCTAATCCTTCCCATCCTCTTCACTGTGTCGCAGTTCCCAACATGGAACTAGACAGCCTGTCTGGCCCTCTTCAACTGACCCTGTCCTCTCTCACTTTGGAGCTGCAATGCTGCAGTGTCCTTAGGCACAAAAGGGCTATTGCACACCCTCCTACACTCTTCTGCCTTCCTTTCAGAGGTGCCTGTGATCCCACTGCTCCCCTAGGTCCTCATGGCTTTTGTGACTCCCTGTGTTTCCCTGACCCTTTCTTGTGGATGACATCACTCTCTTGGAGATTGTTTTTCATCCTTGCCTTCTGGACTCCACAAAAGCCCTGGTGGCAGATGCCCAATCTCTCCTTGTGATTAACCAAGCTAAACCCATAACTCCCACTGAATGACTTGAAAACCCACTGATAAATTTGTGTCTTCCTCCAGTCTGAAAGAGTCCTAGAGTCTTTTGTGACTATGGGCTGCAATGAAATCATCCTCCAGCCCCCTTTTAAATTCACAGGAAATGTATTATCAATGCTGTCTCACTCCTTCTAGGGATGCCTTTTAGAAAATCTCCAGATTCTTCAGTTTGTAAATGATCTGAATGATCCTAAATTTATTCACACTTGCAATAAAATTTGGACACAATACTCCTTATATAATCAATTCAAAGGGCCACCTAAGGACATTTTAGGTCCTAATATTATTAGGGACTTTTACAGATACTACAGGTGATCAGGGAAATGAAAAGATATTCCCTCTTTCCTACTTTTTTCTTCTCTACTCCAAGCTGTTTGATTTTGTCTGGTCTCTTCCCTGCCCAGGCCCCTACACACACACACACACACACACACACACACACACACACGCACACGCACTGTGTAAATGTTATGCTCTTTAATTTACTTGATGCATCTGTAAGTTTATTGCAAAGCAGACACTGTGAGGTAGATAGATCTAGGAGAATGGGGAGAAAGCAAATGTGTAGCCGTCTCAGCATTCACACAACATGCACACACTTTCCTCCAGGCTGGTGGATATCTCAGCTCTCTCCTTTACTCTTCTCAATTTCTAGGGCTCAAAATTTTTACTCTCTCTAAGCCCTCTTTATTATCAGATTATTGAATTCAGTTTTACAGGGATTCAGGTGTCTTTTAAGTGTGAGTGGCATTCAGCTATTGTTTCGTGCTGCTTCAGTTAAGTGATGGGTCAGGAGTATACAATATATATAGGCTATGTATGTATGTATGCATGCATGTATGTATGAATGTATATCTCAAAAGAGTGAATATGAAAAAGCAAAATGATCTAAGTAAAAAATGGAATACTGGCTATTTTCCCATCAACTTGATACAAGCTAGAGTCATCAGAAAGAAAGACGACTCTGTTGAGGAAATGCCTTCATGAGATCCAGCTGTAAGGCATTTTCTCAATTAGTGATAAATGTTGGAGGTCCTATTTCATTGGTGGTGCCATCCCTAGATTGGTCAGCCTGAGTTCTGTAGAAAAGCAGGCAGAATGAATCATGTAGAAGCAAGTCAGCAAGCACCATCCCTCCATAGCCATTTTATTAGCTCCTGCCTTCAGGTTCTATATCTGTTTGAGTTCCTGCCTTAACTTCCTCCAAAGATAGATTATGATCTGGAATTAGAAGGAAATAAACCCTTTCCTCCCCAAGTTGGTTTTTGGTCATAGTGATTTACTGCAAAAATAGCAATCCTAACTAAGACAAATGGGTACACAGCTAAACGGAGGATTGATTTTGAATCAAATTTGGAGAGGCCTCCTAGGGTATTATGTATTGGCAAAGGGTCATGGTGTCTATTCCTTGTTGATCTGAGTTTAGTTGTCCAATGCCAGCCTTTGCCCCACCTTCTGCATATTTCAGAATGCTGAGGTCTTTTCTATGGGTCATTTCTAGGGAAAAAAAAAAACTACAACAACAATAAAATTGTTTCTCAGAATGCCTTGCCTACAACCCATATTCCACAATTAAAGCATCTGCCATTTTTGTTTTTCTTAATACATTTAGAAATGCTTTCTATCAAATTAGAGCCATAGCCATGTCCTCCAACATCAGCTGTTCTCTAATCCATTTTCCTATTGGTGTTAATCTTGCCTTTAAAGATCTAATCACAGTTTTCCATTCTGAATTAGCATTTTCAAAAGCCAAATAGTTTATCAGGTTTTTTGTTGTTGTTGTTTTGTTGTTGTTGTTTTGTTTGTTTTTTTTTGTTTGCTTGTTTTTTTGTTTACTCCTGAATCTAATATCATTCTATTTACAGGTACAGTCAAACTTTGCAAAAATCAGTAAAGGTTTATTTGTGACCATGTCTAATTTTAGTAAATGACATAGACCTCTTTCCTGACTTTACAATTTTGACTCAAGCATTAAAAGCTGCTAAACTACATATCTGTGAGTTTCTGTTTCCCAGAACTAGAAACATCCAAAACAAGTCAGTTCCAGGAAAAACCACACCTCACAGGCAGCCAATCAGAAGCTTCCAGCAGCTGACTGCCACCAGGCCTAAGGCCAAATAGTTAACCAGCAATGACTCTAAAGTGACCCCAAAACTTCCCACAACCTTGAGCAATCCCAATGGCACCAATAGTCCTAGAGATAGAGACAGCCAGTCAAGGGAAAAAACTATAAAGGCCACCCACTCTTACATTAACAGGCTTTAAATTGACCCTGTAAAGCACACACCTCAGTCTTCTTTTCTGATATATGGAGACCCCTGGGGGTTTGATTTCTGCATAATGCCTGGTTTTTTGCTGTTGCATAACATTTGAGTGTAGGGTATTGAAAAAAATATAATGTAAAAGCAAAATTCTAGGCCTTTAGGCCCAGGCTTGAGAATGTGACCTTATGACTCAATGCTCCAAGGTATGCTAATCATAAAACAGATGGCAACATTCCTCCACCCACCTGCTTCCTGGGTTCAAGGAAGGTTCATTCAAAGAAAGTCACCCTGACCTACCCTGACCATTGCTGGAACCCGCTATACAAATGTGCTATTGTTAGGGGCTCTTAGAAACTGTCTTGAGAAATAACCCCCAGATATACCAGGTATTCCTTGTGACTCTTGTGACTTTGCACTTCCTTGTGACTCTTTTTTTTTTAATTTTTATTAGGTATTTTCCTCATTTACATTTCCAATGCTATCCCAAAAGTCCCCCATACCCTCCCCCCCACTCCCGTACCCACCCACTCCCACTTCTTGGCCCTGGCCTTCCCCTGTACTGAGGCATATAAAGTTTGCATGACCAATGGGCCTCTCTTTCCACTGATGGCCAACTAGGCCATCTTCTGATACATATGAAGCTAGAGACACGAGCTCCGGGGGCTACTGGTTAGTTCATATTGTTGTTCCAGCTATATTTTGTTATTTCAGATGAATTTGCAAGTTGCCCTTTCTAATTCGTTGAAGAATTGAGTTGGAATTTTGATGGGGATTGCATTGAATCTGTACATTCTTTTTGGCAAGATGGCCATTTTTCTATATTGATCCTGAAAATGCATGAGCAAGGTATAGACTTTTTAACTTGATATCATGACTCTTAATTTTTTTACATGTATGTATATATGTCAGATTTCCAATATTTTTCATCTATTGATGAAAACAATGCTTGTTTCCATAATTTGACCTTCTTTTTTCTTTTTCTTTTTATTGGTTCTTTTCTTTTCTTTTTTTTTTTTACATTTTTATTTACATTTCAACTGTTAATACCTTTCAAGGTCTCCCCTCTGGAACCCCCTATCCCATACCCACCCCACTGCCTCTCCACAACCCACCCACTTACTCCCACCTACCTGCCTTCCCTCACTGGCATTCCCCTACACTGGGGAATCAAACCCCCTCAGACCCAAGGGCTACTCATACCACTGATGTCCAACAAGGCCATCCTCTGCCACATATGTGGCCAGAGCCTTGGGTCCCTCAATGTGTACTCTTTGGTTGGTGGTCCAGCCCCTGGATGCTCCAGGGGTCTGGCCGATTGACACTCTTGTTCCCCACTTGGGGCTGCAAACCACCTCAGCTCCTTCAGTCCCTTCTTCAACTCCTCCATCAGGGACCCCACATTCAGTCCAATGGTTGGCAACAGGCATCCACTTCTGTATTTGTCAGGTTTTGGCAGAGCCTCTCAGGAGACAGCCATATCAGGTTCCCTTCAGCAAGCACTTCCCTGCATCCACAATAGTGTAAGAGTCTTGATCCCTAGGTAGGGCAGTCTCCAGATGACCTTTACTTCATTCTCTCCTCCACACTTTGTCCTTGTATTTCTCCCATGAGTACTTTGTTCCCCCTTCTAAGAAGCACTGAAGAATCCACACTTTAGCATTCCCTAAAAGTCTGTGACTTTTGTCTTTGGTATTTCAAACTTTCCTGCTTTGATGAAGTCATTATTTTTAATAGCTGAGTAGTAACCCATTGTGTAAACTTACAACATCATCTGTACCCATTCCTCTGTTAAGGGACATCTGTTTCCAGCTTCTGGCTTTTATAATTAAGGCTGCTATTGGAACATGTGTTGTTATTACAAGTTGGATCATCTTCTGGGTATATGCCTAGGAGTGGTATTGATGTATCCTCAGATAGTACTATGTTCAATTTTCTTTAGAACTGCCAGACTAATTTCCAGAGTAGTTGTAGTAACTCCCTCCAAAAATAGAGGAGTGTTCCTCTTTCTCCATATCCTCACCAGAATCTGCTGTCACCTGAGTTTTTGATCTGAGCCATTCTGACTGGTGTGAGGTAGAATCTTAGGGTCTTTCTGATTTGCATTTTCTTGATGACTAAGGATATTGAACGTTTCTTTAAGTGTATCTCAGCCATTTGACATTCCTCAGTTGAAAACACTTTGTTTAGCTCTGAACCCCAATTTTACTAGGGTTATTTGTTTCTCTGGAGTCTAAATTCTTGAGTTCTTTGTATATTTTGGATATTAAGTGTGTCCTTTTGTGATTGGTTTACCTCACTCAGGATGATCTCCTCCAGATACATCCATTTGCCTAAGATTTTCATGAATTCATTGTTTTTAACTGCTGAGTAGTACTGAATTGTGTAAATGTACCACATTTTCTGTATCCATTCCTCTGTTGAGACACATCTGGGTTCTTTCCAGCTTCTGGCTATTATAAATAAGGCTGCTATGAACATAGTGGATCGTGTGTCCTTCTTACTAGTTCGAAAATTTTCTGCGTATATGCTCAGGAGAGGTATTGCTAGATCTTCTGGCAGTACTATGTCCAATTTTCTCAAAATTCACCAGACTGATTTGCAGAGTGGTTGTACCAGCTTGCAATCCTACCAACAATGGAGGAGTGTTCCTCTTTCTCCACATCCTCAACAGCATCGGCTGTCACCTGAATTTTTGATCTTAGTCATTCTGTCTAGTGTGATGTGGAATCTCAGGGTTGTTTTGATTTGCATTTCCTGATGATTAAGAATGTTGAAAATTTTTTCAGTTGTTTCTCAGCCATTTGGAATTCCTCACTAGAGATTTCTTTGTTTAGTTCTGTACCCCATTTTTTATTTGGTTTATTTGATTTTCTGGAGTCCATATTCTTGAGTTCTTTATATATATTGGATATTAGTCCCATCTGGTTTAGGATTGGTAAAGATCCTCTCCCAATCTGTTGGTTGTCTTTTTGTTTTATTGATAGTGTTTTTTGCCTTACAGAAGCTTTGCAGTTTTATGAGTTCCCATTTGTCGATTCTTGAGCTTACAGCACAGGCCATTGCTGTTCTGTTCAGGAATTTTTCCCCTATGACCAAATTTTCCAGGCTTTTCCCCACTTTCTCCACTATAAGTTTTAGTGTCTCTGGTTTTATGTGGAGTTCCTTGATTAACTTCGACTTGAGCTTTGTACAAGGAGATAAATAGATCAATTCACATTTTTCCATATGATACTGTGCCAGCACCATTTGCTGAAAATGCTGTCTTTTTTCCACTGGATGGTTTTACCTCCCTTGTCAAAGATCAAGTGTCCATAGGTGTGTGGGTTTATTTCTGGGTCTTCAATTCTATTTCATTGATCTACCTGTCTGTCGTTGTACCAGTACCATGCAGTTTTTTTAAAATGCTTTTTAGTACAGCTTAAGGTCAGGCATGGTAATTCCACCAGAGGTACGTTTACTGTTGAGAATAGTTTTTGCTATCCTAGATTTTTTGTTTTTCCAAATGAATTTGCAAATTGCCCTTTTTAACTCTATGAAGAATTGAATTGGAATTTTGATGGAGATTGCACTGAATCGGTAGATTGCTTTCAGCTAAATAGCTATTTTGACTATGTTAATCCAGCCAATCCATGAGCATGAGAGATCTTTCCATCTTCTGAGATCTTCTTCAATTTCTTTCTTCACAGACTTGAAGTTCTTATACAGATCTTTCACTTCTGAAGTTAGAGTCACACCAAGGTATTTTATATTATTTGTGATTATTGTGAAGGGTATTATTTCTCCAATTTCTTTCTCAGCCTGTTTACCCTTTGTTTAAAGAAAGGCCAATGATTTGTTTGAGTTAATTTTATATCCAGCTACTTCACTGAAGCTCTTTATCAGGTTAGGAGTCCCTAGTGGAATTTTTAGGGTCACTTATATATACTATGATACAATCTGCAAATAGTATTATTTTGACTTCTTCGTTTCCAATTTGTATCCTCTTGATCTCCTTTTGTTGTTGAATTGCTCTGGCCAGGACTTCCAGTACTATATTGAATAGGAAGGAAGAAAGTGGGCAGCCTTGTCTAGTCCCTGATTTTAGTAGGATTGCTTCAAGTTTCTCACTTTTAGTTTGACGTTGGCTACTAGCTTGCAGTATATTGCTTTTATTATGTTTATGTATGGGCCTTGAATTCCTGATCTTTCCAAGACTTTTATCATGAAGAGGTGTTGGATTTTTTTCAAGTGCTTTCTCAGCATCTGACAAGATGATCATATGATTTTTGTCTTTGAGTTTGTTTATATAGTAGATTACATTGATGGATTTCCATATATTAAACCGTCCCTGCATCCCTGAATGAACCCTACTTGATCATGATGGATGATCATTTTGATGTTTTCTTGGATTCGGTTAGGGAGAATTTTATTGAGTATTTTTGCATCGATATTCATAAGGGAAATTGGTCTGAAGTTCTTTTTCTGTGTTGGGTCTTCATATGGCTTAGGTATAAGAGTAATTATGGCTTCATAGAATGAATTGGGTAGAGTACATTCTGTTTCTATTTTGTGGAGTAACTTGAGGAAAATTGGAATTAGGTCTTCTTTGAAGGTCTGAGGGAACTCTGCCCTAAACCGATCTGGTCCTGGGCTTTTTTTGGTTGGGAGACTATTAATAACTACTTCTATTTCAATAGGGTATATGGGACTGTTTAAATCATTAATCTGATCCTGATTCAATTTTGGTACCAGGTATCTGTCTAGGAATTTGTTCATTTCATCCAGGTTTTCCAGTTTTGTTGAGGGTAGAACTTTGTAGTAGGATCTGATGATGCTTTGGATTTCCTCATGTTCTGTTGTTATGTCTCCCTTTTCATTTCTGATTTTGTTAATTAAAATACTGTCCTTGTGCCTCTAGTTAGTCTGGCTAAGAGTTTATCTATTTTGTTGATTTTCTCAAAGAACCACCTCCTGGTTTGGTTTATACTTTGAATAGTTCTTTTTGTTTCTGCTTGATTGATTCCATTCCTGAGTTTGATTATTTCCTGCTCTCTACACCTCTTGGATGAATTTGCTTCGTTTGTTCTAGAGCTTTTAGGTGTGCTGTCAAGCTGCTACTTTATGCTCTCTCTAGTTTCTTTTTGGAGACACTCAGAGCTATGAGTTTTCCTCTTAGAAATGCTTTCATTGTGTCCCATAAGTTTGGTTATGTTGTGGCTTCATTTTAATTAAACTCTAAAAAGTCTTTAATTTCTTTCTTTATTTCTTCTTTACCAAGTTATCATTGAGTAGAGTGTTGTTCAGCTTCCATGTGAATGTTGGTTCTCTATTATTTATGTTGTTATTGAAGATCAGCCTTAGTTTGTGGTGATCTGATAGGATGCATAGAATAATTTCAATATTTTTGTAACTGTTGAGGCCTGTTTTGTCACCAATTATATGGTCAGTTTTGGAGAAGGTACCTTGAGGTGCTGAGAAGAAGGTATATCCTTTTGTTTTAGGATAAAATGTTCTGTAGATATCTGTTAAATCCATTTGTTTCATAACTTCTGTTAGTTTCAATGTGTCTCTGTTTAGTTTCTGTTTCCAAAATCTGTATATTGATGAGAATCGGGTGTTGAAGTCTTCCACTATAATTGTGTGAGATGCAATGTGTGCTTTGAGCTTTACTAAAGTTTCTTTAATGAATGTGGATGCCCTTGCATTTGGCGCATAGATATTCAGAATTGAGAGTTCATCTTGGAAGACTTTATCTTTGATGATATAAAGTGCCTCTCCTTGTCTTTTTTTACAACTTTGGGTTGGAAGTTGGTTGTATTCGATATTAGAATGGCTACTCCAGCTTGTTTCTTTGGACCATTTGCTTGGAAAATTGATCTCCAACCTTTTACTCTGAGGTAGTGTCTGTCTTTTTCCCTGAAGTGGATTTCCTGTAAGCAGCAAAATGGTGGGTTCTGTTTGTGTAGCCAGTTTGTTAGTCTATGTCTTTTTATTTTGGAATTGAGTCCATTGATATTAAGCAATATTAAGGAAAAGTAATTGTTGCTTCCTGTTATTTTGTTGTTAGAGTTGGGATTCTGTTCTTGAGGCTGTCTTCTTTTAGGTTTGTTGAGGTATTACTTTCTTGCTTTTTCTAGGACATAATTTCAGTCCTTGTGTTGGTATTTTCCCTATATTATTCTTTGAAGAGCTGGATTCCTGGAAACATACTGTATGAATTTGACTTTGTTGTGGACTACTTCGTTTTCTCCATCTATGGTTATTGAGAGTTTTGTTGGATATAATAGCCTGGGCTGGTGTTTGTGTTCTCTTAGGGTCTGTTTACCATCTGTCCAGGATCTTCTGGTGAGACGTCTGGTGTGATTCCAACAGGTCAGCCATTATATGTTCCTTGACCTTTTTACCTTACTGCTTTTAATATTCTATCTTTATTAGTGCATTTGTTGTCCTTATTATTATGTGTCGGGAGGAATTTCATTTCTGGTCCAGTCTATTTGGAGTTCTGTAGGCTGCTTGTATGTTCATGGGCATGTCTTTCTTTAGGTTTGGGAAGTTTTCTTCTATAATTTTGTTGAAGATATTTGCTGGCCCTTTAAGTTGAAAATCTTCATTCTCATCTACTCCTATTATCCATAGGTTTGGTCTTCTCATTGTGTCCTGTATTTCCTGGATATTTTGAGTTAGGATCTTTTTGCAGTTTGCATTTTCTTTGATTGTTGTGTCCATGTTCTCTATGGAATCTTCTGCTTCTGAGATTCTCTCTTCCATCTCTTGTATTCTGTTGCTGATGCTTGCATCTATGGTTCTTGATTTTTTTTTTCCCTAGGGTTTCTGTCTCCACATTTGTCTCTTTTTGAATTTTCTTTAATGTTTCTTCTTCCCTTTTAAGATCTTGGATGGTTTTGTTCAAGTCCATCACCTGTTTGGTTGTGTTTTCCTCTAGTTCTTTAAGGGATCTTTGTGTTTCTTCTTTAAGGACTTCTACCTGTTTAGCAGTATTCTCCTGTATTTCTTTCAGTGAGTTATAAATGTCCTTCTAAAAATCCTCTACCAGCATCATGAGATACGATTTTAAATCTGAATCTTGCTTTTCCATTGTGTTGGGGTATCCAGGACTCACTGTGGTGGGAGTGCTGGGTTCTGGGATGCTGAGTAGTCTTTGTTTCTGTTAGTAAGATTGTTACATCATTTACCCATCTGAAAATCTCTGGCATTAGTTGTTATCTCTGTCTCTGGCTGGAGCTTGTTCTTCCTGTGATTCTGTTAGCCTTTGTCAGCACTTCTGCAAGTCCAACTCTCTCCTGAGTCTCAGTGGCAAAATGGCCATTTTTAATATATAGATATTGCCAATCCATGAGCATGGGAGATCTTTCTATCTTCTGAGGTTTCCTTTGGTTTCTTTCTTCAGAGATTTGAAGTTTTTGGCATACATAGCTTTCACTTGCTTGACTAGAATCACACCAAGATATTTTATAGTGTCTGTGACTACTGTGAAGGGTATTGTTTCCCTAATTTATTTCTCAGCCTGATTATCCGTTGAGTATAGAAGACTACTGATTTATTTGAGTAATTTTATATCCAGGCACTTTGCTGAAGTTGTTTACCAGGTTCAGGAGTTCTGTGGTGAAAATTTTGGGGTCACTTAAATATACTATCCACAATCTGCAAATAGTGATATTGTCAACTCTTCCTTTCCAATTTGTAACCCTTTGACCTCCTTTTGTTGTCTAATTGTTCTAGCTAAAAATTCAGGTACTATATTGAATAGATAGGGAAAGAGATGGCAACCTTGTCTAGACCCTCATTTAAGTGAGAATGCTTCAAGTTTCTCTCCATTTAGTTTGATGTTGGCTACTAGTTTGCTATATATTGTTTTTACTATGTTTATGTATGGGCCTTGAATTCCTGATCTTTACAAGTCTTTTATCAAGAAGAGATGTTAAATTTTGTCGAATGCTTTCTCAGCATCTAATGACATTATCATGTGATTTTTCCCCTTTGGTTTGTTTATGTAGCAGATTAGTTTGATGTATTTCCTTACATTGAACAATCCCTGCATCCATGGGATGATGCCCACTTGATTGTGGTAAATGATCATTTTGATGTGTTCATGGATTCAGTATGCAAAAATTTTACTGAGTATTTTGCATCGATATTCATAAAGGATATTGGTTTGAAGTTCTCTTTCTTTGTTGAGTGTTTTGGTATCAGCACAATTCTGGCTTCATAGAACAAGTTGGGTAGTGTTCCTTCTGTTTCTATTTTATGGAATAGTTTGAAGAGTATTGGTTTAGGTCTTCATTGAAAATCTGTTAGAATTCTGCACTAAACCCATCTAACTGGTCCTGGGCTTTTTTTTTTTTTTTTTTTTTTTTTTTTTGGTTAGGAGACTTTCAATGACAGCTTCTATTTCTTTAGGGCTTATCAGACTGTTTAGATGGTTTATCTGATGATGATTTAACTTCGATGTTTGGTATCTGCCTAGAAAATTGTCCATTTCATCCATATTTTCCAGCTTTGTTGAGTATAGGCTTTTTGTAGTAGGATCTTGACCCGTCCAGCAGGTCCAGTTATTCGAGGGTCTCGAGGGGACCTTCTCCTAAGAACCAAATGGGGGGAGAGAAAGACGGACACCAAGTGTGAGGAACGACACAGAACCAGTCTGAATACCATCAAGGTGTCACTGTATTCAGCAAGGCTCAAGGCTTAAATGCACAATCAAAGGAGGGAGTAAGTACTTCTCAGCAGAAGGGATGGGGCAGCACAAATTTTTCTTTTGGCAACTACATGGGGAAGCAGGAACTTGGTGGTATCAGGGTACATCTTGTGGTCAGGACATCCGGCACTGACTTAGGGCTGTAATATTCTGTGGTTGTTCTCGGAGCAGTGCGTCAGTGGCCCGCTTTTGACCCCCTTTTCTTCTCAGGGGGGGAGAGGCACAATTCAGAGATCAGGACAATTATGTTGTCTTAATAGCTCCCAAAAGGATCTGATGATTTTTTTTTAATTTCCTCGGTTGCTATTGTTATGTCTCCCTTTTTTTATTTCTGATTTTGTTAATTTGGATACCGTCTCTGTGTTCTCTGGTTAGTTTGGCTAAAGGTTTATAGATCTTGTTGATTTTCTCAAAGAACCAGCTCCTGGTTTTGTTGATTCTTTGTATAGTTCTTTTTGTTTCTACTTGATCGATTTCAGCCTTGAGTTATCTTATTTACTGCCATCTACTCTCTTTGGTGTATTTCCTTCTTTTTATTCTAGGGCTTTCAGGTGTGCTATTAAGCTGGTAGTGTATGCTTTCTCCAATTTCTTTTTTGAGTCACTCAGGTGAGTTTTCCTCTAGGCACTGCTTTCATTGTGTCCTGTAAGCTTGGGAATGTTGTGACTTCATCTTCATTAAATTCTAAAAAAGCCTTAAACTTCATTCTTTATTTCTCCTTTAACCAATTTATCATTGAGTAGGGTATTGTTCAGTGTCCATGTGTATGTGGGCATTCTATAGTTTTTGTTGTTTTTGAAGACCAGCCTTAATCCATAGAATGCATAGCATTATTTCAATCTTCTTGTATCTATTGAGGCCTGATTTGTGACCAATTCTATGGTCAGTTTTGGAGAAGGTACCATGAGGTCCTGAGAAGGTATATCCTTTTGTTTTAGGATGAAATGTTCTATACATACCTGTTAAATTCATTTGGTTAATAACTTCTTTTAGTTTCACTGTGTCTCTGTTTTGTTTGTTTTTCCAGGATCTGTCCATTGATGAGAGTGGGGTGTTGAAGTCTCCCACTATTATTGTATGAAGTGTAATATGTGCTTTGAGTTTTAGCAAAGATTTTTTAATGAATGTGGATGCCCTTGCACTTGGAGCAAGATGCTCAGGATTGAGAGGTCATCTTGTCTTGTCCTTGTAATGTTTCGCCAGCAAAACACACTTGGACAGCCAGATCCTTCTACGGCAAAGCTTTATTGCTTACATCTAAGGAAGACCCCCAAACACAGGAAACTCAGTCCTTTTATAACCCACAAAGAGCGGTTGGAGACGTGACTCACCCTGACTGGATGCTCACTATCAGCCCAGATGACGTGCCACGGGACAGGCAGGGCACAAGGAATGGAGAAATACCCCAGCACATACACAAACTAATTGTTTATCAGTTAGAACACCGAATATGATTGCAAGGGCGGCTCCTTACATCTCCCCCTTTCCTTTTACTTAAAAGACAACAGGCCACCCAGTACTGAGAGTGGAGATAGAAGTCAAATCCCCAGTGTGCAAAATTAGGGGCATTACACAAAACCTTCTCCCAGGCTCATCACCTGGAGGGGTCTTGGTCGCTCCCGTGTCGTTTTTCCTGGGGGAAGGACACTTGGACACTCAACCTTCATACAAGATAACATGTCTCCCTAGAATAGGCTCATTTTATGCCACAGAGCCTTTCTACTGCAGTGCTTAGCCGTGCAACTTTCTCGGGCTGCTGAAGCACACTCACTCTATCCCGTGCAATGAGACTAGCCTCGTGGGGTGCAAGAGCTGAATGGCCAGTGACCTATTGCTTAAGTATAGATAACCATATATCAGGGGAGGCACCGTGTTCTAATGCTGCAAGTGCTTGGGCCATCACCATCTTGTCCCTTTTTGTTTGGGCTTTAAGTTTACAGACCATCCAGAGCAAAAGCAATGCTCCACCGCATAGGATCACGGTAAACAAGCCTACCCCCACCCACTCCTTAAAGTAGGAAAATGAAGAGGAAATCCAGGTGGAGAAGCCCTTCGTCAGCGAAGGGTCGAGACGTGTAGAATTCACTTGTAGAATAGCAACTCTCAGCTCTCGAAGCGTTTGCTCAAATTCCATGGTCCAATTCTGTAACATATAACGAGACAAAGTTTTTGACAAATTTGCTGCTCTTGTAGAATTTTCAAACTGAACAGAAGTAACACAAAGGCCAGGCATCTTGTATTCACAGCCCAATTGAGCCAATTGCCAAAGAATATCCACTTGTTCTTGGACTAGGTCGATGCATTGATTTATCAACATCAACCCTCCTTGTATCTGTGAGTTGGCTGTGGCCTGTTTATCTAAGGCCGTTGTGACTGTCATAGAAAGCTCGTTAATAGTTTGTGTTGTTTGAACAGTAGTAGATAGAGCGAGTGCTGAGGCCGTGACAGAGGCTGCAACCGCCACTGTGGCCACCAGTCCAACTATGATAGCAGAAATACCAAAATCTCTTTTCCCTCGAAACAAAGTCAAGCTATTAGGGGCATCTACAGGAACAGGAACAAATCTAGGCATGCGGATAACCAAAGCAAAAGGATATTTCTTAGCATCCCAGCATAAGGCATAAAAACATTTTTCTTGTGAGCAGTCTATCTCTATCTGATTCTGATTTAAGCTTGTGTTACTTACCACCCACAAAAACGGGGGCCATACACATACCGGGGTGTCGGTAAAATTTACCTCTTTCTGTTTTTTATATCTAACATTGGAGGTGGTCCATTTAAAATTTGAACTCTGTTTTTCATTCTGGCATGGGGTACTTCTCCAATCAAAGGTCATTTCTCCCTTCTCACTAGAACCTCCTCCGATCATAGCTATGGGGGTGAGATCAGTACAGCTTCCATTAACCCCACAAAGCAACCACTGATCAAAAGGGTTACTATTAGGTCGGAGGGGGTCCACAGCACTAAAATCATATCCAGCAAAAGTATCATTATACTCTCTACTAATATATGGTGAAAAGAAAAAATATTTCTTTACTGCCCAAGTATATTTTTTAGCTTGGCAGCCTGTCCAAGGTAGCGTTACATCTTCCATGGACCCTTCCTTGCAAAAGGGTGCCATTCTAGGTTGTGAAGGCGGCTTATTTCTAGATCTTCCATCTTTTAGGCTGGGCCACCATCTTCTTATAACTATGGTATCAGCCTTTATATCAGTCGTTACGCCCCAAGAGCTCTTTCTTAACCAGGCTGTTGATTGATAATGCAAGGATATACATTGGCTCTTATCTTGTAACAAGGAAATTAACATAAAGCACAGACTTCCCTGTATGAAGAAGGTTCTAGTTTCTAGTAAAGCCTGAATCTGTTCATCTAAGGGTAAATAAGCAAGTCCCAGTTCTTTATCTGTAGTGAAAAAGCATGGAAATATTTGTGCATTATGCATAACTGGCATAGGAAGAGGGAAAGTTGACATAATTCTCCATCTTAACTCTCCAGATATACAAGGAACCAGAATGTCCAACATGAGGAGTATGATCCATCAATGTCTTGGGATCTTGTTCCTGTGACTCATTGTCCAAGAGCTGGATCCTTCAAGTGAGGCACTCTGGAATCCAAAAGGGATTATCTTCCTCCTGTGGAAAAACACATATAGCTCCCCTGGATCTTATTAAAATAGGATCCAGGCCATATTATTTATTATCAAGGACATTCTTCCACTTGACCATTTCATTGAGCGATTGAGGCCATTGTCTGTACCTTTCAGCTGGTGATCTCCCAGCATTATCCAATTTTAAGAAATTAAGAGTAAATATTATAAGGGATAGAGTCATCTTTGGCGTCATAGCCTTTATCCCCCCTTTTTGTTTAATTAAATAGGACTTGAGAGTGCGATGGGCACGTTTTACAATGTCTTGTCCTTGAGGATTATAAGGAAGGCCAGTCAGATGAGTCACATTCATCTGATGGCAAAACTGTCATGAATGCTTTTGACTAACAAGAACAGAACATTTGTTTCTAGGGTGGCTATTCAGCCCAGTCATATATACTATTTAGATTTACAAAATAAACAGCTAGGACTTATCTGTTTAGTCTTTCTTGTCAGTGGCTAACTTCAGCTTAGGAATTTTTTCTTTGAATAGGAGCCAGATGATGATGCATGTGCTCTAATATGTTGAATATAAAAAGGGTGTTCACGCATCAAAATACAATCTTGTAATTTCATCAAAATTTTAGATACTGAACTGTTAGTCAGTTTTAATATAACATGAACAGTGACTAATTACACTTTCAATTGTTTCTCTTGAAGAGAGATTGTAACTAGAATGCTTGAAAAGTCATTATAGTCACTTGTGTAAAATTTATTTATTTATTAATCAGAAATTAGAGAAAGTCTTTAAGTTGTCTCTGTAAATAACTATCTTCTAAAACCCAAATAAATATAAGAATCCTGAGTTTGTATCTTTTTAGGAGCTATCTGTAATCTTTATTAGCTAAAGCTTTATGTAAACCTCTATAACACAAAAGCAAATCCTGGGGGTCTTTTCCAGGCAACTTAGGACAATTTCTTAGCTGCTCAAAAACAATTTTCTTAAAGAAACAGTATTTTTTCTTATAAGTTGCATAAGCAATTGTAAGCTCTGAGATATAATATTGATTATTAATATACAACTTAAAGTTTGATTGTTCAACATTTTTAAACACCATCTTTAGCACACAATTTAATTATCTGTGCTGAAACAGGATAAGCATGTGATTTAATTTACATATACTTTTCTCTCATACAAGGGTTGTTTTTAAATACAGTAAATGGGATGTAAGCATGCATAAGCAATTTTTAACTTATCTTAGGATGAGTATCAATTTTATTTAAAATGATGGTATGTAATAGGTCAAATATCAATATTCTGCAATAACCAATTGCTGTTTGGAACAAGGAATTCTTAATTCTTAATTAGCACCACAGCAGCCTTATAATAGGATGTTAAAACTTTGAGGTGAAGAAGGATGATTTTACATTAATGTTTATTTTTGCCAAAAAATAGCTGTGGACACATTTAATAAAAATAACTAGAATATGTAACTAATATTTGATTACCACTAATTACAATTGATGCTAATAGATTACAGAAGTTTCTTCTACTTTCTGTTAAAGCCTTTTTGGTTCTCACCAGTTAATTGGAATCTCACCTGATAGCACCTAACAAAGACTTAGGTTCTCTTGTGGCGAGTTTAAGGTGAGGTCTTAGTCAATTAACATATCCTGTAAGCTTTTGGAAATAAAATTTTGAAGTAAATTTGTACCAATTTACCAGTATAACTGAAACCCTAATTATTAAAAAAGGTATTGCCTCTGAATCTTATGAAGCAACAACTATTCCCCAGAACTTTAAACTTCCCTTTAGAGACATTAGTTAATAAAATACTTTTCACTTAGGAAACAATATATACTGAAAAATTTAAACCTTTTGCTTCTTGTATTGAAGCCGATAATAAAAATTTCTTACATATTGTTAAGCTATGTTAGCCATACCTAGGGGCAAAAACCTTTAATGGTCACCAGTTCACTAGAAGTAAACTCTTTACAAATGGAAAAATTAAACTTTTAAATCTATAATAATTGTAACGCCTTTATAGGTTTTATAGCCTGATTGACCTTTTATAAACTTTTGAATTTAAACTTTATTTAGAACAACATCTGGCTAGGTCTGTAATAAGGCTCTAAGAAGTGCCACACAAGCCGAGCTGAAGCTGCTCCTCTCTGAGCTCTGCCTTAACCCAAATGCAAACTTTTCTCAATCTGAACACTCTGCCAGAGTCTTGGCTCAAAGATTATCTCTATGTTGAAGTATCCTTAAAAACCTGTTTTCTTGTGTTTGTTCATGTTGTTTAGAAAGACTCCAACCTTGAGTTCCCAATTTTAAGCTAACTTTCTGTTACAAGCGAAAGGCTGTCTGCCCCTTTAAGAGCTCCTCTTGTAATCGGCCCTCAGCAAGGCTTATCCAGCTGTACTTGACTCCCAGCCACAGTGCAGCTAATTTATCAGCTTGTACTTGTGCAAATTGAAACTACTTTTAAAACAAGTTTTAACCATTTATATTTTTCAACATGAAACACGGAACAATAACCATTCAAACAACATAACAAAAACAAACATGAATTGACAGATATATGGACAATTTGTTTTGATGCATCAAAAACAGACAATAGACAGACATGGAATAGAACTTGGTGTCTCAAAGGGACACAGATATTTTAACCAGAGCTAAGAAAATTTCCATAGGAGTCAGAGAGAAAGTGGGACGTCTCCCGTTTTTCTTCTGTTCCCAGGAGAGCTCTGAAATAGCTTATTTTCATTTTTTCTCTTTTTTGCTAAAAGATCCCAAACAGGGGATAACTGCTTTTTTTTTTTTTAACTTATTTTCTTTCCCTCATGTTCAGACTCTACTTCCTTATCTCCTTCTTCTGGGAATACTGCCAGAGAAGAGAGAGGAGCATAGTGACCTTGAGAGCTATCTTTAAGCCTTTAAGGAAGGCTGCCTCTTTAGTCAGAGTCCTCGAGAGGAGGGTAAATTGACTTAATTTTAATTTTTATCCTTTGTATCTTTATATTTTATACTATCTTTTGTATCTTTATATTTTATATTATCTTTTCTTTTTCTCTTTTCTCCTTTTTCTAATCTCTCCTCGGGCATTCTTTCCTGACATTATCTTTTCCTCAGGTTCAAGACCCATGGAAAGGCCTGTATGCTTAATTGGTGCACCATGTTTCCCTTTTGCTCCTTATCTCTCTCCCCGCTTCTGCCTCTGATAGGCTTTCTTGAATTTCATCCAGAATTTTCTGCCCCACCTCACCAGCTTCCACAACGGCATGGTCTCTGTTTTAAGTTTGCCATTCTGCTGTTTCCTAACTAGATCTCTTTTCAGTTTCTCCCAAGAGGCAATAAAACAAACAAAAGGGCCTCTTATGCTGGAGAAAGTTCAAGACCGCACGTACCTTGCAGAGCTGTATTGTCCCGTAGTTCTGAATCTGCCCCTGAAACGGGGGGTCTCCTATCAGCGCCTGGTGATGATATAGTTCCCGGGTTTCTGCGCCACTTCTTGTCCTTGTAATGTTTCGCCAGCAAAACACACTCGGACAGCCAGATCCTTCTACGGCAAAGCTTTATTGCTTACATCTAAGGAAGAACCCAAACACAGGAAACTCAGTCCTTTTATAACCCACAAAGAGCGGTTGGAAACGTGTCTCACCCTGACTGGATGCTCACTATCAGCCCAGATGACATGCCACGGGACAGGCAGGGCACAAGGAATGGAGAAATACCCCAGCACATACGCAGACTAATTGTTTATCAGTTAGAACACCGGATATGATTGCAAGGGCGGCTCCTTACAATCTTGCTAAATTTTTGCTTTGATGTGTATGTAGTGCTGCTCCTTGTCTCTTTTGATAACTTTTGGTTGAAAGTCGATTTCATTTGATATTAGAATGGCTACTGCAGCTTGTTTCTTGGGACCATTTGCTTGGAAAATTGTTTCCCAGCCCTTTACCATGAGGTAGTGTCCATCTTTGTCACTGAGGTAATTTCCTGTAAGCAGCAAAATGCTGGGTGCTGTTTACATATCCAGTGTGTTAGTCTGGCTTTTTATTGGGGAATTGAGTCCATTGATGGTAAGAGATATTAAGGAATAGTGATTGTTGCTTCCTGTTATTTTTGTTGCTAGACATGAAATTATGTTTGTGTGACTATCTTATTTTGGGTTTGTTTAAAGAATATTACTTCCTTGCTTTTTCAATGGTGTATTTTTCCTCCTTGTGTTGGTATTTTCCATCTATTATCCTTTGTAGGGCTGGATTTTTTGAAAGATATTGTGTAAATTTGGTTTTCTCAGGAAATATCTTGGGTTCTCCATATTTTGAAATTGAAAGTTTTCCTGGATATAGTAGCCTGGTGAAGGCAGGATCTTCACCCCATCCTCTTACTTACTGTATGGGTAGCACATATTAAATTCACTCCTCTTCAAAAAAATTATTTAATAGACTCACTATAGACTTTAAGTCTAAAATTTCTTAGCACTTTGGGGTTCTGGAAGCAATAAACTCTTCATTTATTGTTTCATTATAACATTAAATTCAGTAGGTACTCCTGATAGTGTCTTTAATAACTACTTTTCTGTGAATATTTGACTGCAAATATTGATTGCTGTGCTTTTCCTGAAGATATTCAATTCTTTCAGGCCTTGGGTTTGCAGTTCTCCAAGTACAGCTGTTGCAGGTACTATTCTAAACATGTTTTAAAAAAAAAAGCCAAAACAGAGGGTTATAGGAAATCCCTATCCTGGAACACTTTAGATGCAATGTTCAATAAAGACTCAAAGCAATAATTAATGCCTTGAATGGAGATAGCTGCAAAGAAAAAATATAAAGAAGAGTATGAGGGGCAGACATAACAAATTGCTTCTTGGTATTGTTGCATCAGACAGATTTTCTAGCTAGGATAAAAAGGGATGGCAAGAATACAAAAGAAAATAAAAATGCAACACACAACTATGTGGTGAAAATCTATCAAACAAAGGCTACAAGAATAATGATTGTGACAATGGGAGTGTGTCCAGGGCAACAAGAAGAGAAGAAAATACTGTGGCTATATTATAGGAAGCAGATGAGACAGTTGATAAAAAATGTATGTGCAAAAAAAAAAAAAAAGTAGGATATTGCACAGAGGCTGTGGGCCATTGTAAGATTTACTTTCACTGCAAGCACTCTATGAATCTCTTGAGGTATATATGGACAGAAGAACAATTTGCTACTTTCAATTTTAAAAGAATCACTCTTTAACATGTGTGGAGAATAAAGAAAAAGGAGAAGGGTGGAACAGAAAGGGAATCACAAAGATACATTAGACTGATTGAAATAAGTGAGGGGAAAGGCTAAAATCATTTGGATGAGAGTTGCAGATAGCATTGTACACATGAAAGAGCTGATAGCATGGGGTCTGAGAAGGTGTAAACTGCAAAGCTTAATGATCCAGGATGGAAGGAGTGTAAAAACTCGAATGACAGCATAAAGTGTGGATAGGGAACACCACACTGAAGGTTTCACAGAGGATTAGAATTCCATCAAGTATAAGACTACAGACCCAATTATATGCAAGCTACAATCCATATAAGTACAGAGGTTAGATATAGAGGAATATACTGGAGGCATGAAGAGATTTTTAGGAAGGGGAAATAGAAGAGATAGTTATAGACAGATAAAGAGGGATGGAAGAGAAACTGGAATGGGCAGACCAGGGAAGAGGAGGTGAGGAAAAGATTATAGTGAGAGACCACTAAAATTAAAGGCCATTTTAGGCTTAGTATGGTAACTTAATATAGCAACAGCTGCAGCAGAAGCAATCTAATTTATAAATGATTAATAGATAGATAGATGATAGATAGATAGATAGATAGATAGATAGATAGATAGATAGATGGTAGATATTATTTAATTGAACTCTCCAAATAATGTTGAAGGCAAACAACCAACTGATATCTTCTTTCTCCAAATGATACTTGATGTGCCAGTAGTAGGTTGCATCTAAGTTTCTAGCCAAAAGGGTCTCAGGGAAACCCTTAAATAATCAAGGTTGTTGCCAAGGGCTCTATTGCTAAAAGATCACTTCCACAAATTAATTAAATGGTGAAGTCCAGCTGGTGCCTACATGTGGCCTTTACCCCTTCAGGCTAGGTTCTTGATACCAGAAGTTACTCTGAGTGCTTCAAAAGAAGAAAGGTAAACACCAACCCTGCTACAAACCCTACAATCTATAGTGGTGTCCTGCCTGCAAGATATGCTACTACAATTGTGGCACAGAATTTACAGGAGTAATCAACCAATGCCTTGTTTGAGGTAAGACCCACTTCACAAGATGTAATCTATACCCAATACTGCTTGGGTGATCAAGAACGTGAGATTAGACAGTCCAGGGTCTATCTAATCTATGGGAAAGCCAAATCCTACTGTTCTGAAGTAAAACAGCAGTAAAATGTGTCCCACTGACATTCTTCTATATTTGTAGAACACTGCCTTGTTCAGCCATCATTAGAGAACCTTTCTCCTGCAATAGATGGGAACAAATACAGAGACCCGTAGTTAAACATGTTCATAGAGTAAGAGATCTTGAAATACTCAGTCCTAAACAGGATATATCCACCAAGTTCCTTACCTCAAGGGAAGTATCCGTTAGAAGAATGGTGGTGGTTGTGTGCTTTTGAGTGTGTGTGTGTATGCATGTTGTATGCATGTTGTGTGTGTATGTGTGTGTGTGTGTGCACGTGCATGCTCACAAAACCTCAGCAAGCTAGTTCTAGTTTCCTAGACTTTCAACATGTTATAGCTACCCAGTTATTTCTTATCTCAAAAATTTTTTGCTTAATACCCATTTATTCTGCCATTGGTATCTTTTAGATATAAGTTTACTTTTAAGTAAACTTCTTATTTTTTAGTACTTATTATGGCCTTAAGATACTTGCTTAAAATATGAGATTATATAGAGAGTTATATTAATGACACAGAAAAGTATCATGTATAGTGTTTTATAAGACATTGGTGACCCCAATATATGTAAATTTATATTTGTAATTTATAAATGGATTTTAAGAATTAAGAATATTTATCCAGACAGCTAAATTCAAATTTCACTTAGGACACAGGAAAACAAATTAAGGTCACTGGTTTACAAAACAAAACTCTAATTTGTCTTAGAAAATTTTAAACAAATATCTTTGCTATCAGAATTGTAAAACGTCTTTTTTCCCCTTCACATTTTTCTCTTTTGTACCAAAAGAGTTTTTCTCTTGAATATCTTGAATTTCATTTAACAATCTTGAAAAATGAAGGTTGTGTTTTTATCATCATAAAACAGAAATTATAGATGAAGTTACTAGTGCCATCTAAAAAGGGGAGAGATGGGAGAGCTCTACTGGATTTGAAAGGGTGTTCTGTCTATGGTTTCAGTTGTAGCAGGGTCTTCTTCAGGAAAGACATTAGAAGCCTTAGTCTTTAGGAAAAAGACTCTAAACTAATGTGATGTAAAATTTATACACAGAGAAAGAGAGAGACAGACAGAGACAGAGACAGACAGACAGACAGATAGAGACAGACAGACAGACAGACAGACAGACAGAGATTGTGACATCGTAACCTGCAAAGAACAAAGAGGATTTAAGTCATATCAAAACACGTATCTTCTCCCAACATGTGGGACTGTAGATATATGCTAGTAATCAAAAAATTTTAATGTTAGGTATAGGTAAGTTTAAACCAAAGGTCAAGTTACTAGCAAGAATGATAAAATGTATCCTTTCAAACATTTCTTGGGCATACTTTTAATTAATCAGAAAAACAGAAAATTCATGTAACTTAGACACTGGAAAGATTTTGAAGGCCATCCATTTTTTTATACACACAGATACAACACAGACAGACAGAGACATGCCCACACACAAACACACATGCATGCACACACACACACACACATACACATACATGTAAAGAGCATATAAAAGTACATGCCTTTCAATTGATATTTCCTTTTCTACCTAGACAGACCTTACACACAGAGTCGAGATGGGTCTGATACCTCCCTAGAAATGCATTCATATACTTGGCTGTTTTTTAGGCAGCCTCTGTGTAAGACAATCAACTTTTGTTGTTGTTTGGTTTTTTTGTTTTCTTTGTTTGTTTTGTTTGTTTGTTTCTTCTTTTGTTTTTGTTTTTGTTTTTTTTTTTGTTTTTGTTTTTTTTTTTTTTTTTTTTTTTTTTGAGAAAGTATTTCTCTGTATAGCCCTGGCTGTCCTGGAACTCACTTTGTGGATCAGGCTGATCTCGAACTCAGAAATCTGCCTGCCTCTGCCTCCCAAGTGCTGGGATTAAAGGTGGGCATAACCACGTCTGGCAACAATCAGCATTATTAACAGTGCATCACCTCTCCCTATCATTCCCGAGCCTGTACCACTCTACTTTCACCAGTAGTTCAATCTTCCCTTTGCTTATCTCCAGAAAATCTGAATGACCTCATCTTCTCTGAGACCTCTCTACGGACATGTACTTAATAAATGTGTGTGAACTTTCCTGTTTGTCTGACTTAATTTCATATAGATTAAGATGATCAGATGCTGACAGGATAGAGTAAAATTTTAGACTTCCTTATACAGTTACTTTACTTTAGTACTTAATATGAGAAGGACCTTAGCCATGACACAGACAAGTAAGTACCAGATGACTGTGTTTCTGGTAGTATTATCTATGTGAATAACTTTTGTGAGGATAAAATGAGTTGTTGTGAGTTAATCTCAGTATTTGCCTTGTACAAGTGTTCAAAATCGATTTCTCTTTTCCACATTACAGAATTGAATTTGAAGATCAAGCCTATGAAACAATAGGAGAAATCAGAAGAATGCTTGTGATAATAGAAAACTGAGTTTGAATCTCTGTAGGTTTCCTTATGTCAGTTTCTGTCTTCAAATTTAGAGTCTCAGATAATGATATTTCACAAATATATTTCTCTGGCATGATAGCAATCTGATACAAAGGGAGATCTCCCTAGGATTCCTCTTATATCTTAGGACCCCCTACCAAAGGGAACACAATTGTCTTCTCTCTACACCACACATTTTTGTTATTTGTCTAAGAAAGAAGAATGAGGAAGGTAACTTTCCTTACTAGATTCTGTCCCATTTTTAAATTCATTGAAATTGCAGAGCCTATCCTTGATGCCACTCATTCACACGAAAATATTTGGGAACTCTAAATATTATTTCCATTCCTCCATCTTTCCTTCTTCATAATACACCAAATGGTAATTGTATATTTGTGGATTTTTTTCCATGTTTAATTAATTTATTTTTTAATCCTAATAAGTCTTCATAATTTTTCCTATGCATTCTTACCAGTTAATTCCAATGAACACAGAGAAAGCAAGAAGGAGCCTCTCTTTATCTTTATGCAGTTTCTGGATAAAGTTTTTATTTTTATTTTGTTTTACTCCATGATGTCTTGCCTTAGTCCTTAAAAGTTCTTTCTTGCTGTACTATAAGACAAAAAATAATCAAGATTTGTTTTATATACTTGAGATTTCATCTCAATGAGACCACACTACCAATACACGGCGATCGTGGTAAAGCATGTTACTGATATATCTAAAGTAAAGCTCCTCAGGGCAGAAACAGAGAAACAGCATTCACAAAACAACCACAAGGGGAATGAGATGATTTCTTGAAGAGCCAAATATAAGGAACCATGGCCCAGTAACACAAAGCTGCATCATCTTAAACCAGTTTCATGAAATTCCTGTAATAATATAAAGAAAAATCATAAATTGGGGCACTTTCAAACATGTTGGTAGAAAAACTGGATGTGTTCCAGCACAGCAGAAACATTCTGGTATGGACCTCAGATGCCATCTGATAATATTCATAGCTTGGTGGGAGCTGTTGGCCTTTTCATATACTCCATGAAGGTTTACAGTCACATGTACAAAGGTGAATAGAATTTGGCTCTTTGGAGGCTGAGAAATAACAAGATGATTTGGTCTTAGGATATCATTCCAACTATCTACAGTTGTGATGTTTATCAATCTGCCTTGTACATTTTCTAATGTTTAACATTAAACATTGTTTTAAATACTTAGCTCTCTTCTTCCTCTTCTTCCCCTTCCCCTTCCCCTTCCCCTTCTTCCCCTTCCCCTTCCCCTTCTTCCCCTTCCCCTTCCCCTTCTTCCCCTTCCCCTTCCCCTTCCCCTTCTTCCCCTTCTTCCCCTTCCCCTTCCCCTTCTTCCCCTTCTTCCCCTTCCCCTTCCCCTTCTTCCCCTTCCCCTTCTTCCCCTTCCCCTTCTTCCCCCCTTCCCCTTCTTCCCCTTCCCCTTCCCCTTTCCCCCCCTTCCCCTTCCCCTTTCCCCCCCTTACCCTTCTTCTTCCCCTTCCCCTTCCCCTTCCCCTTCCCCTTCCTTTTCCCCTTCCCCTTCCCCTTCCCCTTTTCCCCTTCCCCTTCCCCTTCTTCTTCTTCCCCTTCCCCTTCCCCTTCTTCTTCTTCCCCTTCCCCTTCCCCTTCCCCTTCCCCTTCCCCTTCCCCTTCCCCTTCCCCTTCCCCTTCCCCTTCCCCTTCCCCTTCCCCTTCCCCTTCCCCTTCCCCTTCCCCTTCTTCTTCTTCTTCTTCTTCTTCTTCTTCTTCTTCTTCTTCTTCTTCTTCTTCTTCTTCTTCTTCTTCTTCTTCTTCTCCTATCGACAGTGAACAGATCCCTTCATGACACAGGACATACCACAGGACTGATCAGAAACATTCAGTTTCATATATCACTCAAACCACAATTCTCAGAAATGTTTTTCTTTTCTTCTCCTTCAACCCTCTCTCAAACCACAAGTAAATTTGTTAGTTCTCAGTCACAAGTCAGGAGTACACTAGACATAAATCATTACTTCTGTAAGCTATTTTTCTATGCATTTCTGCTTTTTACGTTCTTTTTTCAGTTTCTAAATTTAAGACTTATTTGAAAAGTCCATGCCATGCCGTTGAAAAATGAAGTATACAGGTTTTACGATATATTACATTTTTTTCTTTTTTTTCCATTTTTTATTAGGTATTTAGCTCATTTACATTTCCAATGCTATACCAAAAGTCCCCCATACGAACCCCACTCCACTCCCCTACCCACCCACTCCCCCTTTTTGGCCCTGGCGTTCCCCTGTACAGGGGCATATAAAGTTTGCAAGTCCAATGGGCCTCTCTTTGCAGTGATGGCCGACTAGGCCATCTTTTGATACATATGCAGCTAGAAACAAGAGCTCCGGGGTACTGCTTAGTTCATATTGTTGTTCCACCTATAGGGTTGCAGTTCACTTTAGTTCCTTGGGTGCTTTCTCTAGTTCCTCCACTGGGGGCCCTGTGGTCCATTCAATAGCCGACTGTGAGCATCCACTTCTATGTTTGCTAGGCCCAGGCATACTCTGACAAGAGACAGCTATATCAGGGTCCTTTCAGCATAATCTTGCTAGTGTATGCAATGGTGTCAGCATTTGGAAGCTGATTATGGGATGGATCCCCGGATATGGCAGTCTCTACATGGTCCATCTTTTTATCTCAGCTCCAAACTTTGTCTCTGTACCTCGTTCCAAGGGTGTTTTGTTCCCACTTCTAAGGAGGGGCATAGTGTCCACACTTCAGTCTTCATTCTTCTTGAGTTTCATGTGTTTAGGAAATTGTATCTTATATCTTGGATATCCTAGGTTTTGGGCTAATATCCACTTATCAGTGAGTACATATTGTGTGAGTTCCTTTGTGAATGTGTTACCTCACTCAGGATGATGCCCTCCAGGTCCATCCATTTGGCTAGAAATTTCATAAATTCATTCTTTTTAATAGCTGAGTAGTACTCCATTGTGTAGATGTACCACATTTTCTGTATCCATTCCTCTGTTGAGGGGCATCTGGGTTCCTTCCAGCTTCTGGCTATTATAAATAAGGCTGCTATGAACATAGTGGAGCATGTGTCCTTCTTACCAGTTGGGGCATCTTCTGGATATATGCCCAGGAGAGGTATTGCTGGATCCTCCGGTAGTACTATATCCAGTTTTCTGAGGAACCGCCAGACTGATTTCCAGAGTAGTTGTACAAGCTTGCAATCCCACCAACAATGGAGGAGTGTTCCTCTTTCTCCACATCCATGCCAGCATCTGCTGTCACCTGAATTTTTGATCTTAGCCATTCTGACTGGTGTGAGGTGGAATCTCAGGGTTGTTTTGATTTGCATTTCCCTGATGATTAAGGATGTTGAACATTTTTTCAGGTGCTTCTCTGTCATTTGGTATTCCTCAGGTGAGAATTCTTTGTTCAGTTCTGAGCCCCATTTTTTAATGGGGTTATTTGATTTTCTGAAGTCCACCTTCTTGAGTTCTTTATATATGTTGGATATTAGTCCCCTATCTGATTTAGGATAGGTAAAGATCCTTTCCCAATCTGTTGGTGGTCTTTTTGTCTTATTGACGGTGTCTTTTGCCTTGCAGAAACTTTGGAGTTTCATTAGGTCCCATTTGTCAATTCTCAATCTTACAGCACAAGCCATTGCTGTTCTATTCAGGAATTTTTCCCCTGTGCCCATATCTTCAAGGCTTTTCCCCACTTTCTCCTCTATAAGTTTCAGTGTCTCTGGTTTTATGTGGAGTTCCTTGATCCACTTAGATTTGACCTTAGTACAAGGAGATAAGTATGGATCAATTCGCATTCTTCTACACGATAACAACCAGTTGTGCCAGCACCAATTGTTGAAAATGCTGTCTTTCTTCCACTGGATGGTTTTACCTCCCTTGTCGAAGATCAAGTGACCATAGGTGTGTGGGTTCATTTCTGGGTCTTCAATTCTATTCCATTGGTCTACTTGTCTGTCTCTATACCAGTACCATGCAGTTTTTATCACAATTGCTCTGTTGTAAAGCTTTAGGTCAGGCATGGTGATTCCACCAGAGGTTCTTTTATCCTTGAGAAGAGTTTTTGCTATCCCAAGTTTTTTGTTATTCCAGATGAATTTGCAAATTGCTCCTTCTAATTCGTTGAAGAATTGTGTTGGAATTTTGATGGGGATTGCATTAGTATTCTATCTTTATTTAGTGCATTTGTTGTTCTGATTATTATGTGTCGGGAGGAATTTCTTTTCTGGTCCAGTCTATTTGGAGTTCTGTAGTCTTCTTGTATGTTCATGAGCATCTCTTTCTTTAGATTTGGGAAGTTTTCTTCTATAATTTTGTTGAAGATATTTGCTGGTCCCTTGAGTTGAAAATCTTCATTCCCATCCACCCCTATTATCTGTAGGTTTGGTCTTCTCATTGTGACCTGGATTTCCTGGATATTTTGAGTTAGGATGTTTTTGCATTTTCCATTTTCTTTGATTGTTGTGCCGACGTTCTCTTTGGAATCTTCTGCACCTGAGATTCTCTCTTCCATCTCTTGTATTCTGTTGCTGATGCTCGAATCTATGATTCCAGATTTCTTTCCTAGGGTTTCTATCTCCAGTGTTGCCTCACTTTGAGTTTTCTTTATTGTGTCTACTTCCCTTTTTAGGTCTAGTATGGTTTTGTTCATTTCCATCACCTGTTTGGATGTGTTTTCCTCTTTTTCTGTAAGGACTTCTACCTGTTTGATTGTGTTTTCTTGTTTTTCTTTAAGGACTTGTAACTCTTTAGCAGTGTTCTCCTGTATTTCTTTAAGAGAGTTATTAAAATCCTTCTTGATGTCCTCTACCATCATCATGAGATATGCTTTTAAATCTGGGTCTAGGTTTTCGGGTGTGTTGGGGTGCCCTGGACTGGGCGAAGTGGGAGTGCTGGGTTCTGATGATGGTGAGTGGTCTTGGTTCCTGTTAGTAAGATTCCTACGTTTACCTTTCGCCATCTGGTAATCTCTGGAGTTAGTTGTTATAGTTGACTCTGTTTAGAGATTGTTCTTCTGGTGATTCTGTTACTGTCTATCAGCAGACGTGGGAGACAGACTCTCTCCTCTGAGTTTCAGTGTCAGAGCACTCTCTGCTGGCAATCTCTCCTCTTACAGGGAAGGTGCGCAGATATCTTGTGTTTGGACCTCCTCCTGGCCGAAGAAGACGGCCCAAAACAGGACCTTTCCCAGAAGCTGTGTTGCTTTGGCAGGTCCCAGAAGCTGTCAGCTTCTGTGGTGCACACTCTAACCTGTGCAGACTAAGTTCCTCAGTTCGGTGGAGACCCGGAACCAAGGTGGCGCCTGCTGCTCCTGAGGCTGAGGGCTTCTGAGCCAGGCGGACACCTGTCCTCTGGTCGGGATTGTGGCCTGTTGTCTGTGGCCCGAAAAGGATGCTGCCTCAGAGACTCTGTGGCTCTGCCTGTCCCAGAAGCTGTCCGGTTCTGTGGTACACCCTCTCACCTGTTCAGACTAATTTCCTAAGTTCGGCAGAGTCCTGGAACCAAGGTGGCGCCCACTGCTCCTCAATATATTACATTTTTATAAACAAAACTATGTAAAAGATTATTGAATCCTGAATGTTATTATTCATGGAGACTTCCATCTTCTGTAATTTTTTTTCTGTTCTAGTTTTCTTTTTCTTATTTATTAGGTATTTTCTTAATTTACATTTCCAATGTTATCCCAAAAGTCCCCCATCATCTTCTGTAATTTTAGGAAGAAATAAATCTTTTGCCCTATCAATTTAATAAAAAATCTAATAAACATATATTCATGATATTACAAAACAGCTGCCTTAATTCTGTTTAGGAATTTTACATATAAACTTCCGTTGGAAACATGGCAATAATCTAGCAAAAAAGGTTTGATGTCCAACATTTCAAAGTATTTAAAGCAATAAAAAATATAATCCTTTCTTATCTTAAAGCTCTAGTGTCTTAAGTTTATTTCTTCTATGCCATTAATCTATATGAGATTAAAATACACTTTAAGTAAAGTACTCATTTTTTGATAATTTTTGTTCTTCTAAGCTACATGCTTTTATGTTGATTAAGCATCTCTGAATAGTACACCAAAATGTTGTTTAGTTCTACTGTTTCATGATGCATACTAATGAGCTCAAATATCAGATTTCAAGTGGTCTGTTTGCTGACAGGAGTCTGGTATGGTTATTCCCTGAGAGATTCTACCAGCACCTGACTAATACAGATGCAGATAGTCACACCTAACCATCAAATTGAGCCCAGCAACCCAAGCTAAGGAAAGAACTGAAGGAGCTGAAGGGGATTGAAACTCCATAGGAATAACAATATCAACTAACCAACTGGACCACCCAGAGCTCCCAGAAACTAAGCCACAAACCAAAGAGTACACATGGTGGAATCCAAGGATCCAGAAACATATGTAGCAGAGGATAGTCTTATCTGACCCAATGGGAGGGGAGAAACTTGGTCCTGTGGAGACTTGATGCCCCAGTATAGGGGGATGATAGAGCAGTAAGGTGTGAGTACGTGAATAAGTGGAGGAACACCCTCATAGAGACAAAGGGGAGGGGGAAGGATGATGGGATGGAAATTTATGGAGGAGTAATCAGGAAGGGGGATATCATTTGAAATGGGAATGAATAAAAAGATGAATAAAAAATAAAAAATAAAGAATTAGAGAATATGTGCATTCGTATATCCTAAGCCACACCTCCAGTGGAAGCATCCCATCCTACCAGAAGCCAGGCCAGAGCCCTGAACCACAAGTGAAACTACACCACTTCCCACTAACTACCAGTATAACCTCAACAGCCCCCTTCCCTCTTGATAACAATATCCTGGCTCACACCTCTGGCAGAATCCACCTACTCTACCAGAGGCCAGGCTAGCATCCTGAACCCTAGAGGACTCTCAGGTCAAATTAGAGTCCATACATATCACCAGAACTCTATCCACCAAGTTGAGGTGCAACTCCCTGTTGGACAAGAGGCCATCCAGGCTATCAGATGTCCAGCTCCCAAATTGGATGGAGAACTTCTACTTAATGGCTACTCCATTCAGATGACCAAAGAGGAAACATAAACCAAGAAAGAAAACATCCATCTAATAAAGACAAACCTAAAACTTGGCACCTAGACCTATAATCACTACAAATCCAGATGCCTAAAAGTCAGTGTACAAACACAATCTGCATAGCTGGGGCAATATGTCACCAGGAGAGTCCAACCATACAATTGCAGCAAGCCCTGAATATTCTAACATGGCTGAAGCACAAGAAAACAACCTTACAATCGACTTTATGAAAATGATAGTGGTCCCTAAGGAGGAAATGAATAACTCTCTTAAAGAAATTGAGAAAAAAAGATAATCAAAAATTAGAGGAAATAAATAAATACTTTAAAGAATGTCAAGACAGTAAAAAAAAAAAAAATGTTGAAGAAAATGAACAAAACAGTTCAAGACCTGAAAATAGAAAGAGAAGCATTGAAGAAAACACAAACTGGGGAAAACTAGAAATGGAAATTATAAGTACGTGAGCAGGATCTACAGATGCAAGAATCACCAAGAGAATATGAGAGATGGAAGAGAGAATCTCAGGCATTGAAGACACAATAGATTGATATATAGGTCAAGGAAACTGCTAAATCTAAAAAAAAAATAAATAAAAAAAAAAAAAATCCCTGACACAAAACATCCAAAAAATCTAGGATACTATGAAAAGACCAAATGTATTGATAATAGAAAAAAGAGAATATTCCCAGCTCAAAAAAAACAGAAAATATTTTAACAAAATTATAAAAGAAAAATTCCCTAACCCAAATAAGGACATGCCTATAAAGTATCAGATGCTTACAGAACACCAAGTAGATTGGACTAAAAATCAAAAGTATCTTACCACATAATAATAAAAATACTAATTACAGAGAACAAAGAAAGAATATAAAAGGTGCAAGAGAACAAAATCAAGTAACATACAAAGGCAGATCTATTAGAATTACAACAACTTTTCAATGAAAATTCTAAAAGCCACAAGGGCCTGGAGAGGTGGGCTGAAGAGACTTTAAGAGACCATAGATAACAACCGAGACTACTAGGCACAGTAGTGGTCAAATTTTCAAATACCATTAATTAGAAAACAAGATATTCCATGATAAAGTCAAATTCAAAAAATATCCACCCACAAATCCAGCCCTATAGAAAGAACTAGAAGGAAAACTCTAACCCAAGGAGGTTAACTATACCCATGAAAACATAGGCAACAAATAAATAACATTAGCATAACCAAAAGAAAAAAAAGAAAAGAAAACACACACATATACACACACAAACTAAGACAAAATAGGAATTAACAATCATTGGTATCTATCAATATCAATGGACTCAGTTCCATAATAAAAAGACATAGAATAACAGAATTGATGCAAAAACAAAAGCAACCATTCTGCTGGATACACAAAATACACATCAACATCAACATCAAAAATAGATATTATCTCAGAGTAAAGATTGAAAAAAGATTTTCCAAGAAAATCACCCTAAAAATAAAGTTAGTATAGCTTTACTAATATCTAACAAAATAGACTTCAAACTGAAATTAGTGGAAAAGAAGATGGGGAAGATAGCTCAAAGTAAAACCAATAAGCTGATGTTCAATTTTCAACACCTATGCCCTCAAGTAAGGGCATCCACATTTGTAAAAGAAACATTACTAAAGCTTAAATCACACATCAATCCTCAAACATTAATAGTGGGAGACTTCAATACCCCACTGTCACCAATGCACAGCTCACCCAGACATAAAATAAGCAGAGAAATAATGGAGCTAAAAGATTATTAAACAAATGGTACTAACAGATATCTACAAAGCATTTCACCCAAACACAAAGGAATATACTTTCTCAGCACATCATGCACATTCGCCCAAATAGACCACATATTCCAACACTTAGCCAATCTCAACAGATTCAAGAGAACTGAAATAATACCATGCAGCCTATCAGACCACTATGGGGAACTCAAGAAGCTTTCTGAAAAGGGGAAATCGGATAGATTTTGCTGGTAGATTGGGGTATTGATTGTGATGGGAACAGGAGGGATCAATTGGGGGTAAATGAATGGAGAAAATATGGGGAGACAACTGGAATTGGGGGAGGCATTTCATGAGCAAAGTAGAAACCTAGTGCAATGAAAACTCCATGCAATCTATGAGGGCAACACTATTAATGAGGAACACAGAGCCTGAACTGACCATCCACTGTAGCTAGGCAAGGCCTCAAGTGGAAGGATTAGGACACCACCAACACAGCCACAAAACCTCCCACCTACAGTTTGTAATGCCTACAAGATGTGCTGGGACCAAAGGCTAACATAATCATCATCAGAGAGGCTTTGTGGAGTTACTGATGTGAGCAGATACAGAGTCCCACAGCCAAATATTAGGTGGAGATTGTTGAGTCCTGTGAATGAGGGGAAGGAGGATTAGAGGTTCCAGAGGGACAAGGATACCACAAGAACATGGTCCACAGAATCAACTGACTGGGACTCAAATAGGCTCACAGAGGTCACGGTGCCTGTCTGGTCATGGTCCTCTGCATATATGTCATGGTTGTGTAGCTCTGTGCTCTTGTGTGATCCCTAAAAGTAGGAGCAGGGGCTATCTCTAACTCTTTTTCCTCCTACGGGATTGCTTCATCCAGCCTTGATATGATGACATAAGCCTGGTCTTATTGTAGCTTATTATGCCATATTTGGTAGATGTCTCCAGAATGTCTGCTCTTTTCTGAGGTGAAGAGGGGGTGAATACAGGAAAAAAGGGAGGGGAACAGTCCTGCAGTCAGAATGTAATATATGAAAGAAGTAATTAAAAAGAAAAATGGGGTATAGATCTAACCAGAGAATTCTCAGGAAAGGAAACCCAAATAGCTGAGTAGTACTTAAGGAAATGATTAGTGTCCTTATTCGTTAGCATAACGTGAAGCAAAATCACTCTAGGGTATAGACCTGAGCTTTATCTTAGCACAAGGAGACTTGCTCAGCCATGGTTATCACTGCTTTATTCAAAACAACCAAAAACTGGAAACAACCTAGATGTCCCTCAACAGAAGAATGAAAAAAGAAAATGTGGGACATTTACATAATAAAGTGTTACTCGGCTGTTTAAAAAATTGCATAATGAAATATGTAGGCAAACAGAACTAGGAAAAAAATCGTCCTATGTAGCCCAGGCCCAGAAAGACAAATATAAAATATACTCAATTATAGGAGGGTGTTAGCTATTGAATTAATGATAACGAAGCTACAATCCATAGAGCCACATAGGGTAAGGATACAGTAAAGGACTAAGGGGTACAGATAGATCTAGTTTAGAAATGGACATAGAATAGATACTTGTGGGTGGATGTGCTTGCAGAATGTAACAGGAGAATCAGGTCTGAAAGGAGAGGGGGAAAGCAGACAAAGGAATGTATATGGAGAAAGGGAAAATATTGTTAAAATTAATGGCCATTCAAGGAATAGCATGGAAACCCAATACAGTAGACTCTTCCTAAAATATATGTTTATATGAAGGGGACATAAAGGGAATTGCCAAGTAATGAGGGAGACAAAGCCCCAACAGGGTATCTTTTGTCACCAAATGAAGCTTTCCATACCAAGATTGGATTATACTGAATTGAATTATGGGCCAAAGAGATCCCATGAAAATTCCCAAACAACTCAAGCTGTTGCCAAGACAATAATTTATTCTCCACAAACTAATAGTAAGTAAGACCACCTTGTTGAAGACAACCCGTACATAACGTACATGGAACAGTCAGGCTAGTGTCTACATAGACTTTAACACAACATTCTAATGTCTTTGGCACAGGAAGGTATTCAGGAAGCTACCAAAAAAGAAATGTGAACACCACACCACCCATAAACCCTTTGAACCATGTGATGACCAATCAGATATAGTTTATAGCCAATTGAAAAATCTTTATTTCAGGCAGCTGAGACCATGCCCAAGTATTTGGAGTTTTAGGTATGGGTCGAAATGTCCAGAACAAGTTGTTTTTGTAGGCAAATCTATGTTCTGGCATCTCTGTCAGCAACTTCATGGGAGTTGGGGGCAATATGAGAGAAGTACTAACCTTTGTTTCCTACAAAAGATTTGGGTAATTTTCCATGGGATTCTCAATCAAGATCAAATTCTAATTAAATTTTAAATGGCCTCAGCAATAATATAAGATAGAAGAACTTTTGCACTGCCCTGCCCTGTCTCATGGAGATTTAGGTTAAAAGCAAATATTGCTGGTCTTAAAAGAAAAAAATGAAATGATGAACTGACACTGTTATATTCAAAGATCAGTGCTTTCCTCAGCCATCATCAGAGACGCTTCTGCCTGCAAAGGTTGGGAAAAAATAGGGAGACCTTCATCCAGACGTGATGCAGAGAGTAAGAGACCTTGGAACACTGGGCCTTAAACAGGATGTCTTTATCAAATTCCTCCCCTAAGGGCTCAAGGAACACCATGGAAGGGTCAAAGAACCAGAGAGGATGGACAACAAGAAAACAAGGCTTTCTAAATCCATATGATCAAAGCTCATTTGACCTCACAGAGATTAAGGCAACATGCCAAGGCCTGCAGAAGTGTGCACCAGGGCTTCTGAGTTTATATTATACTTTCTAGTTTAGTTATTGTAACTAGTCTAGTTAGTTCTAGTTTAGTTTTACAGGATTCCTGAGTGTGTGAATGAGTGGGTCTTTGATCCTTGTGCCATCACCTGGGCTCTTTTTATTCTGTTTGTCTTTTCCAATTCCAATGTAATAGCTTTTGTTTTATCATATTATATTTTATTTTACCTAACTTTATTATTATCCTTTAGAAATCTGTTCTTTTCTAATGTTAAAGAAAGGAATAAACCTAGAAGGAAGGAAGGAAGGTGAAGAGGAACTGTTAGGAGTGTTGGGAAGGGGCATACTCGGGAAATATTGTGTGAGAAAATAATCTATTTCTTTTTAAATTAATTTATTTTTTACACTCCATATTTTATTCCCCCCATCTACCCTCCAACTGTTCCACATCCCACACCTCCTCCCCACCCACTGTCTCCACGTGAATGTCCCCACCCCATACCACCTGACCTCTAAACTCCCTTAGGCCTCCAGTCTCCTGAATTTAATTTTCAATGGAAAAAAAGTGAATAAAAATAATTTTGAAGCTTAGAATTTTCATTGGCACTGAAATCAATGCATAGAAATGTAAACTTCAAAACCTAACTTTCACAATTCACAAACAAGAAGTATTTCTTCATTCATATGGATTCTTTTCATTTCTCTTTTTAGTGTTTTACAGTAGATTGAACTCCAAAAGCAGCCTCCTGCATATCCTTAACTTGTGACAAAACCGTCAAACCTGGGTAGGAAAGACAGTGTTTTCAATAAATGGTTCCTGAAACTCTAGTTAGCCTGTGTGCAATAAGAAGACCCTAATTTACCATTTCATACCAAAGGCAAATATTAAAGCAAAGTAGACGACAGGCTAAATTAAAAATAATTAGTAAATTGTTTTTTAAAAAGACATGACAAAACATTTGAATGACAGTGATTAGACAAAAAATGTTTAATTTAATAATCCACTAATTAATTAATATTAAGCAATGAAAAATTACTAAGTGAATCTCATTAAAATATTTAAGTTACTGTGGAAGAAAAAAAAAACAGTTAAGACAACCAAATGTCAAGCCACAGAAGAAAAAGGTATTTATGAAAGTGTATAGTCAAAGATTTAAAATACCTAAAGAAATCTGAAAAATGAAAAGTAGAAAAGCAGCCAGAAAGAAAACAGGAATAATACTTGAGAAAAAATTATAATAGAAAATATGTTAACGATTATTAAGAACATGAAAATCTATTCGACATAGTCCTACAACAAAGCAAATTCAAACCACAATATAAGATTTTTTTCAAGTCCATTCAAACAACTAGCAGAAGCAATGAGGGCTAGTGTGTGGTGCCAGTGGGTGGCACATGGCCAATTTACATTCACTGCTTGTGAGGAAAACAAATGGTCCAGTCATTTCAGAAAACACCACGGCAGAATTTGAAGATAAACATCGATTTACCATGTCTTCCAGCCACATACTTTTAGATGTTTAATGACGAGGGATGAAAATACATGCCTATTAATCACACGTACACAAGTATTTATAGTAACATTATTGATAAGAATCACAGATGTAAACACTTCCAGCAATTATCTGACCAAGAGATAAAGAAGCTGTTGTACCATAGCAAGTTTTCGGATTTGTGAAACAGTAACAGTAGGTCTAGAGAGGCAGCTCACGGGGTATAGACTCTTGCTGCCAACTCTGAGCATCTGAGTGAAATCACTAGGACCCACATGGTAAAGAGAGAAAAGTTATTTCTGTAAACTGTTCTCTGACTTCTACACACATGTAATTGTATGTGTGCCCCCACACATACACACTATAGATATCTAGATATGGAATTAAAATGTTAAAAGTATTAACTCAGGGGAGTAGTGTTTGTTTTCTAATTCATCTTCCCAGGTATGTTTGTGCTGGATAGCTATGTCTTCAAGAACAAAAGCCCAGCTCACAAACTATCTTGTAGACAGGAGAAATTGGACTTACTTGAAGATGAATATTTTTTAAGAGTTGATCTTCTGCTCCATTATGTTCATAGAAGCCTTATTTGTAATAGCCAGAAGCTGGAAAGAACGTAGATGTCCCTCAAGAGAGGAATGAATACAGAAAATGTGGTTCAGCCAGGTGCATGCCTTTAATCCCAGCACTTGGGAGGCAGAGGCAGGCAGATTTCTGAGTTCAAGGCCAGCCTGGTCTACAAAATGAGTGCCAGAACAACCAGGGCTACACAGAGAAACCCTGTCTCAAAACTAAACTAAACTAAACTAAACTAAACTAAACTAAACTAAACTAAACTAAACTAAACAAGAAAAAACCAACAACAACAAAAAAAGAAAATGTGGTTCATTTACACAATGGAGTACTACTCAGCTATTAAAAACAATGAATTAATGAAATTCTTAGGCAAATGGATGGATCTGGAGGAGACCATCCTGAGTGAGGTAACCCAATCACAAAAGAACATATATGATATGCACTAACTGATAAGTGGATATTAACTCAGAAATGTAAAATACCTAAGATGCAATTTGCAAAACAAATGAAAATCAGGAAGGAAGATACTTCATTCCTTCTTAGAATGGGGAACAAAATACCCATGGAAGGAGTTAAAGAGATGAAGTTCAGAGCTGAGACTGAAGGAAGGACCATCAAGAGACTGCCCCACCTGGGGATCCATCCCATAAACAACCACTAAACCAAGATACTATTGCATATGCCAACAAGATTTTGCTGACAGAACCGTGATATAGCTGTCTCTTGTGAGGCTATGCCAGTGTCTGGAAAATACAGAACTGGATGCTCACAGTCATCTATTGGATAGAACACAGAGCCCCCAATGAAGAAGCTAGAGAAAGTACCCAAGGAGCTAACGGGGTCTACAACCCTATAGGAGGAACAACAATATGAACTAACAAGTACCCCTCAGAGCTCTTGTCACTAGCTGCATATGTAGCAGAAGATGGCCTAGTTGGCCATCAATGGGAGGAGAGGCCCTTGGTCTGGCAAAGATTATATGTCCCAGTATAGGGGGATTTCAGGGCCAGGAACCGGTAGTAGATGGGTTGGGGAGCAGGGGGCGGGGGGGGGGGAGATAGGAGACTTTCAGAGAGAAAACTAGGAAAGGAGATAGTATTTTAAATGGAAATGAAGAAAATATCTAATAAAAAAAGAAAAAGAAAGAGTTTATGTTCATTGTTTCACATAAGCTAAGAACTATAAACAGCCTAAATACCCTTTAACCAATGAAAGGATAATGAAATAGAGTACATATGTAGTATGAAGAGCCATTCAGCAGTAAAAAAAAAATTAAGATATGAAAATTGTAGTTAAGTGAATGGAACTAGATCATATTGAATGACGTAATCCTCAAACAGAAAGTGTCAACATGATCTCCCTCATGAGACCCTCCTAGATCCAAATCTTTAGATGTGAGAAATATCTAGGAGTAACAGCAGGAACCAGAAAAGTAAAATGAATCCATTTCTAGGAAAAGGATTTGGGAGCAATAGAAAAAAAAAAATAGCAAGGTAAATGTGACCTGATCACATGAAATGAAAAAGTGAGCTCTTGAGAGAAGGAGAAGGGGGTAGCTACAGAGAAAGAAGGGGAGATGGTAAAGGGGAATAGGAAGATTACCTGATAAGAGAAATGGGAAAGAGGAGGGTTCTCTAAAAAGGAAAAGGAAATAAATACAGAGTAATAAATACAGAGGTAAAATAACAATAAGAATCTCTGAAAAAAGGAATCATACTACTCACTATCTAAGAAAAAAACATACAATACATGTAATTGTTTTTATAAACACACAGATATAGTTTTTTTAGAAGATAGAGTGCAGCCAATATCATAAAAAACTTAAAGTTTCTTTTTTTAATTAGGTATTTTTTTCATTTACATTTCAAAAGTTATCCCAAAAGTTCCCCAGACTTTCCCCCCGAATCCCCTACCCACCAACTCCCACTTCTTGGCTCTGGCATTCCCCCTTACTGAGGCATATAAAGTTTGCGAGACCAAGGGACCTCTCTTCCCAATGATGGCCGACTAGGCCATCTTCTGATACACATGCAGCTAGAGACACGAGCTTTGGGGGCACTGGTTAGTTCATATTGTTGTTCCACCTATAGGGTTGCAGACCCCCTTAGCTCCTTGGGTACTTTCACTAGCTCCTCCATTGGGGGCCCTGTATTCCATCCGATAGCTGACTGTGAGCATCCACTTCTGTGTTTGCCAGTAACCAGCATAGCCTCACAAAAGACAGCTATATCAGGGTCCTTTCAGCAAAATCTTGCTGGTGTATGCAATGGTATCAGCGTTTGGAGGCTGATTGTGGGATGGATTCCCGGGTATGGTAGTCTCTAGATGGTCCATCCTTTCGTCTCAGCTCCAAACTTTGTCTCTGTAACTCCTTCTATGGGTGTTTTGTTCCCAATTCTAAGAAGGGGCAAAATGTCCACATTTTGGTCCTTGTTCTTCTTGGGTTTCATGTGTTTTGCAAATTTTATCTTGTATCTTGTGTATTCTAAGTTTCTGGGCTAATATCCACTTATCAGTGAGTACCATATCATGTGAGTTCTTTTGTGATTGGGTTACCTCACTCAGGATGATGCCCTCCAGGTCCGTCCATTTGCCTAGGAATTTCATAAATTCATTCTTTTTAATAGCTGAATAGTACTCCATTGTGTAGATGTACCACATATTCTGTATCCAATCCTCTGTTGAGGGACATCTGAGTTCTTTCCAGCTTCTGACTATTATAAATAAGGCTGCTATGAACATAGTGGAGCATGTGTCCTTATTACCGGTTGGGACATCTTCTGGATATATGCCCAGGAGAGGTATTGCGGGATCCTCTGGTAGTACTATGTCCAATTTTCTGAGGAACCGCCAGACTGATTTCCAGAGTGGTTGTACACGTTGCAATCCCACCAGCAATGGAGGAGTGTTCCTCTTTCTCCACATCCTCGCCAGCATCTGCTGTCACCTGAATTTTTGATCTTAGCCATTCTGACTGGTGTGAGGTGGAATCTCAGGGTTGTTTTGATTTGCATTTCCCTGATGATTAAGGATGTTGAACATTTTTTTAAGGTGCTTTTCAGCCATTTGGTATTCCTCAGGTGAGACTTCTTTGTTTAGCTAAGCCTCATTTTTTAATGGGGTTATTTGATTTTCTGGAGTCCACCTTCCTGAGTACTTTATATATATTGGATATTAGTTCCCTATCTAATTTAGGATTGGTAAAGATCATTTCCCAATCTGTTGGTGGCCTTTTTGTCTTATTGACAGTGTCTTTTGCCTTACATAAGCTTTGTAATTTTATGAGGTCCCATTTGTGGATTCTCGGTCTTACAGCACAAGCCATTGGTGTTCTATTCAGGAATTTTCCCCCTGTGCCCATATCTTCAAGGACTTTCCCCACTTTCTCCTCTATAAGTTTCACTGTCTCTGGTTTTATGTGCACAGATATAGTTTTAATGAACTTCTCTCACCTGAGCTGACAATGCTCCCTCCACAAGCCAAACACCACCTGATAAAACACAGGAACAATCATGAAATGTCTTCTTTCGACTTTTTTAGGTTATCCATGTGACTCCCAAACATACACCCTATTACTATTTCCCTTGGGTGTCCCCAAGAGATGGACTTACCCAAAGGTAAGTTCCTGTTGCTGAACATACATGTACTTCAGAAACAGGGCTCAACAAGCCCTGGTCTGGAACTAACTTGAATGTACTCTCCCTGAGGAGTAACTTTGCTAATACCAAAAGGCATCATGCAAGCTTTTACATGAAAGAGATCTACCCAGATCTTCCCAACAGATCTGCCCAGTTGTGATTCCAATGAACCACAGTAACAAGCAGCGTGGTACAATAATCCTAAGAGTACAGTAGTGGCATGCCTAAGAGTGGAAGGTGCTAGAATAAGAAACAGAGAAATAAAGAAGAAAATAAATAAATAAATAAATAAATAAATAAATAAATAAATAAAATAAAGACAGAATAGTTGGGACCAGGAGATCTTGCATAAACTTATTACTTATCTAAAGCAAGTTGATTAAGAAGTACATCATCATATGCCGCAGACCCTCTGGGTCCATGTGTCTGCATGGAAGGGGTCTCTCGACACGGGTGGGCAAAGCATGGATGAATGACAAACAGACACACACAGGAAAGGTCGTGTGGAATCTGAGTGTAATTTTCGAATCAAGCATCAGACTTTTTATGCAGAGGACAATAAGGAAGTTGGGTGACATATTCGCAAGATACAATTGAGGTAACCAGAATCTTACATAAAACAGAGGAATGCAAACACAAAAGGTCTAACAGGAACCACCTGGGATAGAATACATTGATAACAGCTGGGGTCAACAAGGGCTCCACCTAAGATTCACTAATCTTAGAAGCCAGGGTCAAGGGCTTCGCGCGCCCTTGCCATAGTTCCTATTTTAGTCTCTTGTATAGTCCACCTTCCCCTTAGGCCATTGTAAATACGTGTGTATGGGTGTAACTCTGCTATAGTTCTAAGTATCTATTCTGGTTTCTCTTTTGGTCTGAAACTTCCTTCTTCCTTAGTAATGGTAAATTCCTGTGTAAGGGAGTGACTTAGCTTTTACAATCTTACTGAATTCCAAGCCCTTGATCTTGGTAAAGGACGTTCTAGGAGTGTTGGAACACTGGCTGGCGGAAGGCTTTAGCCATGTCAGAATTCAATTTTAAAAAGCACTTATAATAGGAAAATACTGAAAGAGAGCACATGGATCCATACACTAGACTAACGTGGTAATGGAACACGGGAATGAAAAATTAATGTATTGGTAAAGAACGCTAGACTCCAGGAGGAGAGCTTCCTTGAAACTCTTTTGCCTCATGAGTGACTTTTAAGCCTTTCGGCTTGTCCAGCTGACTGGACCGGAGAGCATAGCAATCATACAACTGTTTACAGGGGGTGGGGAGAATGCCCAAGGACAGAAAAGAACTAAGTTAGACAATGTTGGCAAAGAAAACAATGGGTATCTCATACACAGCTGCCTATAGTCTAATAACTACAGCTCAGGGGGAATAGTTAGGTTCCCAGAAGCTGCCAAATTTAAAACCTCTGGAGAGGCTCCAGCCATAGACCAGCCTCACCACTCCTGAACAAGAACACAGAACTAAAGTTTCTCTTTCTGCTTTCATCAAAGCCTCTGAGAAAGTCTTGAGTCAGTCTGGTCCCCCGAATTCAGTAAAGATCTCTTGATGCCCACACAGAGGGTCTCTCACATAGAGGTTGAAGTGTGCTTTAAAATCACAATACATAATAACAGTTTTTAAAAAAGACTGCTGACACTAGCAAGTATGTTTGGAGTGCTGTCACTAATTCTGCATTGTAGTCCTGAAAAGGTCAGGGCTATAGTTTTCCCTTCTCCTTCTTGTCCAGATGTGTAGTTTGAATAACTTAGAGAAAGATATGAATGGGAGAGAGATAAGAGAGGTCCAAAGAAATTTCAACCTAGTTACTGAATTAAGACTTAAATGTTCTTATATCTAGGCTAACAACAATTTCTCATCCAAATTCCTATTCAAAAAACTCCAAGGGTTTGTCTACTAGTGGGAATTTTTTGTAAGTCTCTCCCAAGAATATGTCTTAACTAAATATAGATTGAATCTGCAGGGCAAACGCCAATCACCAATACCAAGCCTCTAGCATGCAAATGTGTTAGGTGTTGCTACATAGTCTACATTGCCCCTGGCTGAGTGTCTGACCTCTTTTAAGCCCTATAGCACTGTTCTGTGCCTGACTATTTGCTCTAATAAATCTGCTTCTTGAATAACAGTCTGCCTCATTGACCCTCTTTTTATGAAATTGATCAGGCCTGGGAGGAGGCTGGAAGAAGAAGGTTGATCACTGGGGCTCAAAACACTTGCACTGCTTCCTTCATGCCAAGCACTGGCTCCATACTCCATACTGGAAATGGGTTTTAGCTCATCAGGAGCTCTGTCATCTACCCTAAGATTCTTCAGTGAAGTGCAAGATAAGACATTCTAGAGGTATGTATAAGGGCAAAGAGTGTGGAGTATCACTATGTTCATAGCAGATTTATTCATAATAGCCAGAAACAGGAAGCAACCCAGATGTCCCACAACCAAAAAAATAAAAAATGGATACAAAAACTGTGGTGCATTTATACAATGTAAAATCAGCTATTAAAAAAAACAACACCATGAAATTTGCAGGCAAATGAATGGAACTAGAAAATACCATCTTGAGTGAGTTAACCCAGTCCCCAAAGGGCATGAATGGCATATACTCACCAATAAGTGGATATTAGCCAAAAAATTCAGAATATCCACGATACAGCCCACAGACCCAAAAAATGTAAAATAAGAAGAGAAGCCCAAGTGAGGATGCATGAATCCCACTTAGAATGGGGAGCAAAATAGTCATAGGAGGCAGAGAGAAGGAGAAATCTGGGTGGGTGGAGAGCTAGGAAAATAGGAGCCAGGATCAAGCATTTGGGAAAAACAGGAGTGAGTCCCAGAGGGCCAGGTGAACAAATGGAAATATACAGCTGCCAGGAGTCAGGATGCAGGGATTCTCTAAGAAATCCCAGAGACACAGGATGAAGAGTCAGTGCAGGTATTCTTAGCAAAATGACCAACATTTGGGATATGGAACTTGAAGAGACTACCTCCAGTAGCCAGACAGCACCCCTAATGAAGGAATGGGGACACTGACCCACTTACAAACTTTTTACCCAAAATTGGTCCTGTCTCAAAGAAAACAAGGGACAAAGATGGAGCAGAGACTTAGGGAACTGCCAACAGCCACTGGTTCATTTTGACACCCATCCCATGGGCAGGTATTAATGCCTCACACTATTAATGATGCAGACATGAGGCTAGCAAACCACTCCTCTGAGAGACTCTACCGAGCAGCTGACTGAGACAGATGCAGGCACCCATTGAAAAACATTGGAAGGAGTTCAGGGACCCCTGTGAAAGAGTTAGGGGAAAGATTAAAAACCCACAAAGAGATGGCAACCACACAGAAAAATCACAGAGTCAACTAACCTGGACCCCTGGGAGCTCCCAGAGACTGAGCCACCAAATGAAGAGCAGATAGATACATAGATAGGTAGATAGATAGATAGATAGATAGATAGATAGATAGATAGATAGATAGATAGATAGGCTGGTCCGAGACCCAAACTCATATGTAGCAGAGGGCTGCTTTGTCTAGCCTCATGGAAGAGGATATGCCTAATCCTCTAGAGTCTTGGTGCACCGAAGGATGGGGAGGTTAGGGAAAGGGTGCTGCCCTCTCAGAGACAAATGGGAGACTGGGATGAGGAGCATTTAGGATGTGAATAAATCAGAGTGTAGGGTAGTAAATAGAAGAAGTCTACAGATAGTTGAGAAGACCAGAGCTGAGGTTGACAGAATGACATATTCCCAAAAGAAAACTACAAGAACTGGTGTTTGGAAGATGGATTTGGGGGAAGCTGGAGACATTTTCCCCCAAGGCAGCCAGAATGAGAAATGAGCTTCTATCTGAGTAATTAGAAGTGGGAATGAACTATGGTTCATAAGTTACTTAAATGTTCTCCATTTTAGAATATGAGTAGATTGGAAGAAATTTAAGAAATTCCAATACATAAGAGCTTGAAATACTCCATGAAACCTTAATAATTTGGAAAAAAAATACATTCCTATGAGGTTTGTGGCTAAAGGCATTTGATTTGAATGTACAAACCTTTTTGCCTCTACCTTTCTTTATGAAATGAATTCAGATGTTTATCTATAAACAAATAATCTCCTTCATAGTATGTAGATTAACAGAGGGTAAGGAAGGTACTTGGCTGTCCCCAGAGGAGACAGTATTTATTTATGCTTCTTACTAGTATTTGGTCTGGCTATTTGCATACCTGTGGTCTAAAGTGGCCTTTGGGACTCATGCCATCCTGAGATAAATGGAGTAAAGCAGATTTCTCCTTTCCTCCTGACTCCACTGGATATAAGATGTCAGCCTCTACAAACAATAGTGTTGAGGACTCATTAAGCTTTCACAGTGCTCTGAACATAACAGAAAAAAAAGGAACTGTGCTATCAAAATTTCTTACTTCAACATTCTGAACAGTGTATAATTTGGGGAGTAACAGCAAAAGAAAAATTAGAAGAAACAAGAAAATGTAAGGAAAAATAACTTCCAAAAGATATTGGTTAATCAACAGACACCCAGTTAACTGACACTCCCCTTTCACTTGTGGTGAAAAATAGCCATTTCTCAGAAATTGGCTTTGACTAAGAAACGAAACTGAATGTCTCTGTTCAGTAACAGGATGTGGACTGGCCTAAACAATAGGAGGAAATTATTAACTGAATTCTATGAGGAGATGAAGCAGAACCTACATTAATCTTTCTGCAAAGCTGACTGATTAAAACCAAAAATATTTTTGGAATGTTGGAATGCTGTATGCCTCTCAAGTTGCTTTGGGCTGTCTTAGCCCCTAAACAGTCATCAGTGTACACTTCTATATTTGACCTAAAAACCTTGTAACTATTATGTACATACATCAGAAAATGCAAGAAAACCCCTAACTTCTACCAACTAAAAGTTCTTAGGTGCCATCAAATATGACTCAAACAATGAGTCATAAGAGACTGATTCACTTTGATGGAGCTTGCCTCACTCATGGTTCTTTTGGCCAGTTTGTTTGGAAATGTCAGAAGAAGTTAAAAATGTAGACTCAGCTACCCAAGTGGAGCTCATAAGACTTCAGGATGAAGAGTAGGCATACGATAGTGCTGAAAGAAGCTAGGTAAAAGTTGTAAGTGCATCTAGTCATCTGTAAGATAGGCTATACATCAAGAAATGTTAGAGGAAGAGGGCTGTGTAGTGAACCTGCCCTGCAATGGATTTAAAGGGGCTGAGGCTAAGGGAATGCCTGAGAAGACGACACAAGTGAAGCAGAGCAGTGCTGAGAAGAGTTGGTCAGAACAGTTTGAGTTTACACATTATTTCAGATAACTGTTGTTTGAGAACAGTGTTAGTATATTCTACTTACTTGAGACCTATGGTCTATAGGGATATGAAAAGAACACTTAGTACCTAGGATAGGAGTGAGATATTGTGTTATCTTAGAAACAATATCAAGTCTGTTGTCAGATTGTAGATAGCTGGGAGCAGATCAAAATGAGGAAAGACGTAAGATAGGATGTGAGAATCTCTTTCTTGTGTTCTCTCATACCTGGTAGAGAATGCTAACATCCAACCAGACAATAAGTCTACCAATGGGAGAAGAGAACAGTCACTAGAAGAAAAACTTTCAGTCCTGTAATGGGAGATGATCTCATGTCCAGTGGGTAAGAAAGGGAGGTTGCCTGACAGCTCCTTGGATGACAGCTTGAGGGTGATGTGAACAACCTGAGGCAAGGAGGGAGAGTAGAGAGAAAGCAAGGTGAGATATCTCACCATATAATGTGCGACTGGGAGCCTGTCCTTGAGCAGAAAAGAAAACAATAGTTACTGAAAATATACCCTGTGTCTTTGAAAATGGCCTCTTATTTCTAGGTGAGAACCCTGTGATGAGATTAAATAGGCTAACATGAGACAAGGAATAGGACATGCTCAGTAGTACAGGAGGACATTAACTATGGCATATTGGAAGGATATGAAACAGAAGATGATGAGTCCAGTTCAGCAATAACATCAGCTTTAGTATTACCTTTGGCTGTTTGTTCAGAAATGGTCTGATGGCCTATGTAGTAGATAACAAAGGCAAGTTATAAGAGCTTACAGGTTAATTTGCTTTTAATTAAATGAGTCTAAGCTAAGAGAGCCTCCTTTTTACCAAATTAAGTCATGAGAGCAGAGAGTGTGGTATGCATGATCATGGTCAGTGTGGGCAATAACCTTTTGGTTTTCGACTGGTCGAATGTCAGTGAATTCTGCCTGTTGTGAATTCAAATGTAGGCTTCTAAGATGATGGTTTCTGTGTCAATGACATAGCCTTCAGCTGGATGGAGTTCTTTCTTTAGGGTCTAGGATTTCTAAAGCAGAAGAGGACAGAAGGACCTCTTTAATTTTGAATCATAAAAGTTGGGCATGTTGGGAGGGGCCTAGAGAGGACCATGAATATCTTGAGGTCCAAATACAAACTTAACTCATTAGTTCTAAAAAAGAGAGAAGGTTGCATTTGGTCTGGAAGCAAGGGAAATATGTCCTGCTTTATAGTTTCACAGCTTTGATCTATGTTGGATGAAGAGAGACTTGAAGTAAATCTATGGTAAGTTCATGCTGAAGGTATCGGATCTTTACAAGGGAGATGCCTGATATGATAGTTAATCTTAGTTGTCTACTTGACTGGATCTGTATCACCTAAAATGCAAGCTATGGAGCACACATGTTGGACTCTGTGGTCAGATTATTTGAAGATTGAAGGCCCACCCAAAACATGGTCACCACAACAAGATAAAAGAGAGATAGAGGGTTTCTGTCTGTGCCCGGAGCTGATCCTCTGTCTCAGGGCTCCATACTCAAATAGCAACAGGTGAGAGAGAACTAGTCTCCCAGGAGTGCAGACAAGCCTGTGAGTGCAAGTAAAACTACCACTGCTACGCAGATGGACACTCCCGGAACCCTCAGGACACAGGACCTAAGGAGCATCTTGGGAAAGGAGTCTTCTGTTTCCCATCTGCACCCAGAGCTGATTCTGTACCACACCTCTTTATACCCAAATTCTTCTCAAAGAAAACTGGTCTCCCAGGAGTACTGACACAGAGGCTTGCACACAAATACCATCAAGAGAGAGCTGCTCTCCCAGGACAGCTGAAATATCTGCAAGCTCAGGAAATGCCACCACTTCTGTTCAAATTCCTGACCCAAGAGGGACCTTCCCAGAACCATCGTGACACAGGAATCAAGTAACATCTGGGGACAGGATCCCTCTGGTTTCTGTCTGCACCCCAGAGCTGACCCTGTCCTATAACTCTTCATACCCAAATTCTTCCCATAGAAAACTGGTCTTCCAGGAGTACTGACACAGAGACTTGCAGGAGGGACAAGCCACAGTCAGAGACAGCAAGATGAGCTAACATCAGAGATAACCAGACAGTGAAAGGCAAGGGCAAAAACATAAGAAACAGAAACCAAGGCTACTGGGCATCATCAGAACCCAGTTCTTCCACCACAGTGAACCCTGAATACCCCAACACACCAGAAAAGCAAGACTCTGTCATATCTCATGATGATGATAGACAACTTTAAGAAAGACATAAATAACTCCCTTAAAAAAAACAAGCAAACACAGATAAACAGGTAAAAGACCTTAAAGAGAAAAGACAAAAAAGTACTTGAAGAATTAAAGGAAAATACAACCAAACAGGTGAATGAATTGAACAAACCCATCCAGGATCTAAAAATGGAAATAGAAACAATAAAGAAATCACAAAGGATACAACCCTGGAGAAAAAAAAAGCTAAAAAGACATCAGGAGTAATAGATGCAAGCATCACCAACAGAATACAAAGGAGAGAATATCAGAGGCAGAAGATACCTCACATCAGATAACGTTGGTACAACAGTCAAAGAAAATGCAAAAGGCAAAAAGCTCCTAATCCAAAATATCCAGGGAATCCAGGGCACAATGAGAAGACCAAATGTAAGGATAATAGGTATAGAAGAAGGTGAAGATTCCTAAAGTAAGGGACCAGCAAATATCAAAGTTATACCAGGATCAGATAAACCATCTAAACAGTCCAAAAACCCCTCAAGAAATAGAAGTCATTAATAGTCTGCCAACCAAAAAAGGGCCAGCACCAGATGAGTTTAGTGCAGAATTATAGGAGATGTTTAAAATAGACCTAATGCCAATACTCTTCAAACTATCTACAAAGCAGAAACAGAGGGAATACTACCCAATTCTTTCTATGAAGCCACAGTTATGCTGATACCAAAACCTCACAAAGACCTAACAAAGAAAGAGAACTTCAGACCAATTTCAATTATGAATATTGATGCAAAAATACTGTATAAAATTCTCACAAGCCAAATCCAAGAACACATCAAAATGATCATCCATCATGACCAAGGAGGCTTCATCCCAGGGATGGAGGGATGGTTCAATATATGGAAGTCCATCAATGTAATTCACTACATAAACAAACTCAAAGGAAAAAAAACCCACATGATCATTTCATTAAATGCTAAGAAAATATTTGACAAAATTCAGCAAACCTTCATGGTAAAATTCTTGGAAAGATCAGGGACTCAGGGTCCATATATGAACATAGTAAAACAATATACAGCAAACCAGTAGCCTATATTAAACTAAATGGAGAGAAACTTGAAGCAATATCACTAAAATCAGGGAGTAGACAAGGCTCCCCACTTCCCCCTTATCTATTCAATATAGTGCTTGAAATTCTACCTAGAGCAATTAGACAATAAAAGGAGGTCAAAGTGATACAAATTGGAAAGGAAAAAGTCAAAATATTACTATTTACACATGGTATGATAGTATACTTATAAGTGACCCCAAAAACTCTACCAGAGAATTCATAAACCTGAAAAACAACCTTAGCAAAGTGGCTGGATATAAGATTAACTCAAACAAATCAGGGGCCTTCCTCTACTCAAATGATAAATGGGCTGAGAAAGAAATTATGAAAATGACAACCTTCACAATAGTCACACACAATATAAAGTATCTTGGTGTTACTCTAACCAAACAAGTGAAAGATGTCTATGACAGACAAGAACTTCAAGTCTTTGAAGAAAAAAATCAAAGAAGACCTCAGAAGATGGAAAGGCCTCCTCCCATGCTCATGGATTGGCAGGATTAATATAGCAAAAATGTCCATCTTGCCAAAAGCAATCTTCAGATTAAATGTAATCCCTATCAAATTTCCAACACAATTCTTCATAGAGTTAGAAATAGCAATTCTCAAGTTCATTTGGAATAAAAAAAAAAACTGAGGGTGGTGAAAACTATTGTCAAAAATAAAAGAAATTCTGAAAGAATCACCATCCCTGACCTCAAGCTACACTACAGAGCAATCGTGTTAAAAACTGCATGGTACTTGTACAGTGATGGGAAGGTAGATCCATGAAATAGAATTAAAGACCCAGAAATGAACCCTCATACCTATGGTCACTTGATATTTGACAAAGGAGCTAAAGCCATCCAGTGGAAAAAGACAGCATTTTCAACAAATGGTGCTGGCACAACTGGCAGTGAACATACAGAAGAATGCAAATTTATCCATTATTATCTCCCTGTACAGTGTTCAAGTCCAAGTGGATCAAGGACCTCCACATAAAACCAGATACACTGAATCTAATAAAAGAGAAAGTGGGGGGGAACCCTCAAACACATGGGCACAGGAGAAAAGTTCCTGAAAAGAACACCAATAGCTTATGCTCTAACATCAAGAACTGACAAATGAGACTGAATAAAATTGCAAAGTTTCTTTAAAGCAAAGGACACTGTCAAAAGGACAAAGCAGCAACCAACAGATTGGGAAAGGATCTTTACCAATCCTAAATCTGATAGGGGACTAATATCCAATATATACAAAGAATTCAAGAAGCTGGACTCCAGAAAAATCAAATAACCCCATTAAAAAATGGGTATAGAGCTAAACAAAGAATTCTCAACTGAGGAATACTGAATGGCTGAGAAGCACCTAAAAAAAATGTTCAACATTCTTAATCATCAGGGAAATACAAATCAAAACAACTCTGAGATTCCTCCTCATACGAGACAGAATGGATAAGATCAAAAACTCAGGTGACAGCAGATGCTGGCAAGGATATGGAGAAAGAGGAACACTCCTTCATTGTTGGTGGGATTGCAAACTGGTAAAACCACGCTGAAAATAAGTCTGGTGGTTCCTCAGAAAACTGGACATAGTTGTACCTGGGGACCCAGCAATAGCACTCCTGAGTATATACCCAAAAGATTCTCCAACATATAACTAGGACACATGTTCCACTATGTTCAAAGCAACCTTATTTATTTATTTCTGCCAGAAGCTGGAAAGACCCACATATCCTTCAACAGAGGAATGGATACAGAAAATTTACAGGTTATTTACACAATAGAGTACTACTCAGCTATTCATAAATTCATGAAATGCTTAAACCAATGGATGGAACTAGAAAATTTCATTCTGGGTGAAGTAACCCAATTACAAAAGAACACACATGGTATGAGCTCACTGATAAGTAGATATTAGCCTAAAAGCTCAGAATACCCAAGATACAATTCATAGACCACATGAAGATCAATAAGAATGAAGACCAAAGTTTGGGTCTTTCATTCTTTCTTAGAAAGGAGAATAAAATAAACATGGGAGTAAATATGGAAGCAAAGTGAAGAACAGAGATTGAAGAAAAGGCCAACTAGAGACTTTCCTACCTGGGGATTCACCCCAGATATAGTCACCAACCTCTGACACTTTGTAGATGCTAAGATATACTTGCTGAAAGGAGTCTGATATAGCTGTCTCCTGAAAGGCCCTGCCAGAGCCTTACAAATACGGAGTAGGATGCTCTTAGCCAACCATTACACTGAATGTGGGGTCTCCAATGGAGGAGTTAAAGAAAGGATTGAAGGAACTGGTGGGGTTTGCAACCACATAGAAAGAACAACCAACCAGACCTCCAGAGATCTGATGACTAAACCACCAACCAGGTAGTACACATGACTCCAGCTGCATATGTATCAGAGGACAGCCTTGTCAGGCACAATTTGGGAGGAGAGGTCTATGGTCCTATGAAGGCTCCATAGATGCTCCAGTGTAGGGGAATCAAAGGAGGGGTAGGTGGGTGGGTGGAGGGACACCCTCTTAGAAGCAGGAGGAGGGGGGATGGAATAGGGAAAACCGGGTCAGGAGTAACACTTGAAAGGTTAAAAAAAAAAACTTTGAAAAAAAATACAGTAATGTTTGTGTGTGTGTGTGTGTGTGTGTGTGTGTGTGTGTGTGTGTGTGTGTGTGAGCGAGAGACAGAGAGGCAGAAAGAGAGTAAGGAAAATTTGCTTTTTGCCTCTTTATCTTCATGAACATGGGGAGGTTCATTTATTCTGCTGTTGCCTCACTGCAATTTCCTCACTGATATTAGAACCAGCTTCTTCAAGCATACAGCATAACCTGAAGACTCTAGGAGTCATCTAAGCCTTCAGTATCAGATTGGGACTGCTGATATATATAGCATTGTAGAGTGAGAAACTACTAGATTCTTGGCCACTCTGGTATGAGACAGCCAGTTTGAACTATCCAGATAATGTCATAAAAGCCAATACAACAAATCCCTTTTCAATAAATATTCATGCTATAGGATCTGTTCCTACCTAATACAGCTGATAATACTGTTCAACCAGGAAATGAAAGACAATAAGGCCACCTCAAATCTCTTTGGAAGTGTAACCTGTCTGCCACAAATGAAGATGTTCTAAAGAGATTCTTCTGTCTCAGTCTTACTATCAGACTACTGAAACAATTTAGACTGTTCACCAAAGAAATGGAAACTTCTACCAACACTCGGTGGGAATTTTCCACCCAGAAGGGGAAAAAAGGAATGTAAGGCCACTCTGGAGCTGAAGCCTAGATAATGATGGGTCAATGGTAGGCAAAATTATACCTTGATGAAACTACTCACGTGTACTGATCCTTGTTTGCCATCCAATTAATTATGATCACGTTTCAAGATCCTGAAGATGGACTTGAGGGACTTGGGGAACTCTTTGTACCTCTTCTCACAAAGGCTGCATTGGAAAATCTCCTCTTTCTTCTTTCTTCTATTAATATTGCTCTTTTAATTGGCTCATTGATGATGGGTGTGCAGACCTGGCTTAGGGCATAAATAATGAACTGCAAATTTGATATCAAAAGGACTAGCAAGATCAGAGGAGTAGACTTTTGGATATGAGAGTCTGTTTGTATAGAAGTGGTAAAATTGTGACAAAATGAGTTAAGGGAAATAAAAAGCAAAATATCTTTGGGATTCAGGAGCAGGAAATGAGAGACAAAAAGAGGATTATCAGATAGAAGGTTGAAGATGGCCAAGTGGGTAGAAATTATAGCTTACTTACTTACTAGGTCATAAGCCTTACCTTTGGGTTAAAAGTCATCTGGATTTTATACTGCCATAATACATGGTTGCAAAGTAAGTTAGTAGGCCATAAAATGTAGGTTGAAAATTATAGAATGAAGGAGCCTGATAATTATAGAATGAATTCCCTTAAATCCCTCTGGAAATAGATACTGAATCTGGCACAGAGGAATAAGGGACCTGCTATTGATTAGTATTGGAGAATATGGATAGCAGCAGTGGGGAGGAGGAGCCTGAGGATGGATTGATGGTAGGAGAGAGGTAGGAAAGTCCCTGGGAGGGGATGAGTCAGGAAGACAACATAGTAAGAAGTATTCAAGGGAAGTTTTATGATGGAAAAATAATAAAGTCATGAAATTTTCTAAAATGTCATGGGGACATGGAGTGGGGGCAACAACCACAAATGACCAGGAAGAAATGGGAAATATCTGTGCAGTAACAGAGCAGTCTTTTTAGGTTTGGTAGGAATTCCATCCAGTCCCATAATAGAGTGAGTAAAAATCCATTTCAATAAAAGAAAAAAATTTAAAAACATTATTTCTGCTTGTTACATTCATTCATTCTAGAGCAAACAACAAAAATTCATGTTTATTTATCAATGAATTGTATTTATGTGATATAAATCATATTGATTTATATATGATCATATTTATACTTCTGTCATATATTACATGTGTTCTGTGACATGTGGAAACAGAAAAGAAAATCTGAAACAAAATCATAAGAAGAGGTGAAGTGAGAGTAGAAAAATGGGGAGATGGTAAATGCAGAATACGTGAATGTATAAAAATAGTAAAGTGTGTCCCCTTAATTCTAATAACCACTGATAATTATAGATAAATATTTGTACAGTCAAAGAGTAAATGATTTAAACCTTTCACTGTCCTTGCAGAAGTATTTTAACACTTAGTATAATTTGATGAGGAAATCCAATTTTAAAACAGCCCAAACTTATTTTAAATCTACCAAAGAAACTACATTTCAGTGCTACTTATATTTTTAATGCAAAATATTTATTTTCCAGTTCCAACCTATTGGATTTTTAAAAAGATTAAGATATAGTGGCCTACTCTCTAAAAGTCTCTATAACATCCCCAGATGCTTCATCAACATCAGCTTAAAATCTATTTACATTGCTTAGAAATGACAAAGTTAAACTGCATGGTACTGGTATAGAAACAGACAAGTAGACCAATGGAATAGAATTGAAGACCCAGAAATGAACCCACACACCTTTGGTCACTTGATCTTCGACAAGGAAGCTAAAACCATCCAGTGGAAGAAAGACAGCATTTTCAACAATTGGAGCTGGAACAACTGGTTGTTATCATGTAGAAGAATGCGAATCGATCCATACTTATCTCCTTGTACTAAGGTCAAATCTAAGTGGATCAAATACCTTCACATAAAACCAGAGACACTGAAACTTATAGAGGAGAAAGTGGGGAAAAGCCTTGAAGATATGGGCACAGGGGAAAAATTCCTGAACAGAACAGCAATGGCATGTGCTGTAAGATCGAGAATTGACAAATGGGACCTAATGAAACTCCAAAGTTTCTGCAAGGCAAAAGACACCGTCAATAAGACAAAAAGACCACCAACAGATTGGGAAAGGATCTTTACCTATCCTAAATCAGATAGGGGGCTAATATCCAACATATATAAAGAACTCAAGAAGGTGGACTTCAGAAAATCGAACAACCCCATTAAAAAATGGGGCTCAGAACTGAACAAAGAATTCTCACCTGAGGAATACCGAATGGCAGAGAAGCACCTGAAAAAATGTTCAACATCCTTAATCATCAGGGAAACGCAAATCAAAACAACCCTGAGATTCCACCTCACACCAGTCAGAATGGCTAAGATCAAAAATTCAGGTGACAGCAGATGCTGGCAAGGATGTGGAGAAAGAGGAACACTCCTCCATTGTTGGTGGGATTGCAGGCTTGTACAACCACTCTGGAAATCAGTCTGGAGGTTCCTCAGAAAATTGGACATAGTACTACCGGAGGACCCAGCAATACCTCTCCTCGGCATTTATCCAGAAGATGCCCCAACTGGTAAGAAGAACACATGCTCCACTATGTTCATAGCAGCCTTATTTATAATAGCCAGAAGCTGGAAAGAACCCAGATGCCCCTCAACATAGGAATGGATACAGAAAATGTGGTACATCTACACAATGGAGTACTACTCAGCTATTAAAAAGAATGAATTTATGAAATTCCTAGCCAAATGGATGGACCTGGAGGGCATCATCCTGAGTGAGGTAACACATTCACAAAGGAACTCACACAATATGTACTCACTGATAAGTGGATATTAGCCCCAAACCTAGGATTCCCAAGATATAATGTACAATTTGCTAAACACATGAAACTCAAGAAGAATGAAGACTGAAGTGTGGACACTATGCCCCTCCTTAGAATTGGAAGCAAAACACCCATGGAAGGAGTTACAGAGACAAAGTTTGGAGCTGAGATGAAAGGATGGACCATGTAGAGACTGCCATATCCAGGGATCCACCCCATAATCAGCATCCAAACGCTGACACCATTGCATACCCTGCCAAGATTTTATTGAAAGGACCCAGATGTAGCTATCTCTTCTGAGACTATGCCGGGGCCTACCAAACACAGAAGTGGATGCTCACAGTCAGCTAACGGATGGATCACAGGGCTCCCAATGGAGGAGCTAGAGAAAGAACCCAAGGAGCTAAAGGGATCTGCAACCCTATAGGTGGAACAACATTATGAACTAACCAGTACCCCGGAGCTCTTGACTCTAGCTGCATATGTATCAAAAAATGGCCTAATCGGCCATCACTGGAAAGAGAGGCCCATTGGACACGTAAACTTTGTATGCCCCAGTACAGGGGAACGCCAGGGCCAAAAAGGGGGAGTGGGTGTGTAGAGGAGTGGGGGTGGGTGGGTATGGGGGACTTTTGGTATAGCATTGGAAATGTAAATGAGCTAAATACCTAATAAAAAATGGAAAAAAAAAAGAAATGACAAAGTTTTGGATTTGCCTGCCTTATCCAAATGACACAAAAGACATCAAGCTCTAATAATAATATTCATGACATTTTATATCTTTTTTTTGCCTTTGTTTTTATTGTTGTTCCTGCTGTTGTTGGGTTTGTTGTTGTTAATGGTAGTGGTGATGGGTGTGTGTGTGTGTGTGTGAGAGAGAGAGAGAGAGAGAGAGAGAGAGAGAGAGAGAGAGAGAGAGAGAGGGAGAGAGAGAGAGGGAGAGAGAGAGAGAGAGAGAGAGAGAGAGAGAGAGAGAGAGAGAAGCTCTCATGTAGCCCTAGTTGCCCTGGAACTCACTCTGTAGACCATGCTAGCTGGCCTCAGACCCACAGAGATCTGCGTGTATTTACCTCTCACATGCTGGTATTAAAAGTGTATACTACTATGCCTGGCTCAAAGCACTTTAAATTTATTTAATCATTTTTTTACAGTCCATATTTTATCCCAATCCCGGTCTACCCTCTGACTGTTCCACATCTCATACCTCCTCCCAGTTGTTTCCATGAGGATGCCTCCACCTACCTAACCCCATCCCACCAGATCTCTTCCCTACCTGGGGCCTCAGGTCTATGGAGGGTTAGGTGTATCTTCTCTGATTGAGTCCAGACCCAGAAGTCCTCTGCTGTATATGTGTTGGGGGCCTCATATCGGCTGGTTTATGCTACCTGGTTGGTGGCCCAGTGTCTGAGAGATCTCAGAGGTCCAGGTTGGTTGAGACTGCTGGTCGTCCTACCGAATCGCCCTCCTCCTCAGCTTTTCCCAGCATTTTCCTAATTCAACAACAGGAATCAACTGCTTCTGTCCATTGGTTGGATGTAAACATCTGCATCTGACTCTTTCAGCTGCTTGTTGGGTTTTTCTTAGAGCAGTCATGATCGTTCTCTTTTTGTGAGCATTCCATAGCCTCAGTAACAGTGTCAGGCCTTGGGGCCTCCCCTTGAGCTGTATCCCAATTTGGGTCTGTTCATGGTCCAGCATTTTTTGTCTTAAGAGCAGATTTTTCTTGTTTTTCTTTTGTTTGTTTTTTGTTTTTTGTTTATTTGTGTTTGGTTTTGGGTTGGTTTCTTTTTTTTTTTTTTTTTTGGTATTCTATAGTATTCTTGTGCAGGATAGTTAAATATTCTTATTTTTGGCAAGATATCGAATCTCTACAAAAGTTAATATTTTTCCACTCAGGAACGAAGTGCACTCTATTGCACTGACACCAGCTAGGGTCCCATTTCCCTTGCTAACTATTAAATTTAAAGTTAGATTTGGTTATGTCTACAAGACCTATAAAATTCTGATTTCTAACTGAACTTCCCTTTAATGTTATTAATAATATAAAAGATATGAGGAAACACAGTTTTGTTAAGAGAACATTTGAAACAACATTCTTTTTCTACCTGAATTTTTTACTTTATCATTAAATAATTACTAATTTTCTGTTATTTTATACTTCATTTACTTCATAAAACTTAAATCTGAGTTGCTAAAACAGATCAGTTGAATAACCACAACTAAGAGCTATGTAATCCTCTAGCTATCAAAGATTAAACTTTCCTAAGAATTAGAGATAGCCATGTCCCAGAACTTAAGGACAAACATGCTCCAATGAGCCAGGTTTAGATACTTGTCCATGATAAGCCCATTAAAAGAGTCATATTGACAGTAAAAAGCAAAGAAATGAGATTTATTCAGTGTGGCCACATTGTGAAAAGGGAAAAAAAACCCCATCCAGCAGCACCCCTAAATCCATCCTCAGAGACCTAAAGCCAGCTGATGTTTGAAATAGAGGGCTAGGGGGCTAGGGTTGGGTGCACCTGAGCAGTCAAGGCCGAGGAATGGCCCGTCCCACTACCTACCAATACTGACTCTTCTGTAAGGTAGTCTGACAAGTTGTAAATCACTTTCCTATAGAAAAGATTTCTGCACTGACTGGCCAAAGTTTAGACTTTTTCTTCTCCTAACATGAGTTCCTTGGGAAATATCAAGTTCTTGATAGCCCATTATTTTCATAGTCTGATAACCCAAATAAGGTACACAAGTATCTTCTTAAGATATATTCATTCTTGCTGTGCAAACCTTTTATAGCTACTCCACATGAGGTGATAGGTATCTCCGGAGAAGAAGCTACAATTAAAAGACAAATAATCTCTTTAAATACCCTAATCATTCCTTAAAATAATTCAAAAGATACAGGTAGTATGGACACAGGGAGAAAAATATATCATTAGTTCAGTTAAAAATGATGGCATTGGCAGGTTTTTTGTTGGTTAAATACCTACCTCCCATATCTGCTGCCTTTACTTCTTAGGATACATAGTGTTGTTGATTTTAACTCAACATAATTATCCAATTATGTATTACATGTAATTTTTTCTATTGAGGGTGGAAAAAGGAAACAATTTCACATCACAATGGCCAATAGATTTGATGATATGATCCAGTGAGTTCTTCCTTGGATAACAACTTAAAAGCTATGGCTATAACTTTTCCTCATGAGACTCAGAACCTAAAAAGGGAAAACTGCTTTTATGCTAACACTTAAGTGTCATTGCTGGCGACATTCCAATGACATGATTGTCACTCTGAATATGCAATTAAATAACCAGAGCAGACTGGTAAGCTCATTTCCTGTTTAACATCACATGTTTCTTGGATATCCATACACTTCATGCACTTTCTCTGCCATGCTCAGGTAGATAGTCAGAAACCAGCAGGCTTAGGGGAGATTAGGATGTGTTCCTTCCTCAACAGCTTTGACTCCACATCAATGTCCCTGAAAACATTTCCAGTTGGGAAAAGTATAGCATCTGGCCCTCCTTAGAATATTAGGTATCATGTGAGAGGAGTGAGTTATGTATCATAACAGCCCCTCCTTTATACTAAAAATATTTAAAGACTTGGGATGAAAGTTGAGGTCACTCATGGAAAGGCTGCTTTCTTCTGGTAAAGCAGAGTTCTCATATAGATTATGTTTCTTTGTTTTGTTGCTTAATTCTTTTATAACTACTCTACTACATTAGTTTTTTTCTTTTTTTAATCAAAATAATGGGATCTGATTTGCAATCCTGGCCCTAGGTGAAGACATGATATTCTAAACTACCTAAAGGATTATAAAATCACAAAGACATACTACATTCTTCTGAGGTAAGAGTTAATCCAAATAGCCTTAACAATTGCTTAGACAAAAAAGTTCTTCAGAAAACCCAGCCTGACCAGGGTCACACCAAGGTGCCAGCACATGGTCACCTTGGGTGTGGAATCAGCAGACACCCCCAAGGTCCCTAGAAGACTCTCCATGTGATCTTAGGACCACTGGTGAGTGGAACAGAACTTCTGTTCCAATCCAATCACATGGGACCAGAGACAGCATTAGGGAAGTAGAAAACACTGCATGACCAGGGTCACAAGTCCCTTCTGGTTGGCTCTAGTACCTGGTCACCTTGTGCACAGAGTTGGCAGACACCCCAATGTTCCCTAGAGGACTCTTCATGCAATCTTAGAACCACTGACAAGACAGCTCCACGCTCCTCAAAGGAAACACCACTTCCAGGCACTGTAACACGCCCACTATCTTTGAAAACAGGATCCCAGGATAAAAGGAGCTTGGTCACACCAGTATTTCAGGGTCTCAGAGGAACTTGACTGCCAAGAACTCTGACACACCCAGAATCTCGGGTTCATAGGAGCCCAAAAGCAAAGGATCACAGAGAAATCTGGACTCTGAGGAGTACTGAATCAACTGGGATTATAGGAAGGACAGACTCCAATCAGATATATTGAGGACAGCAAATACTTGAGATAATCAGATGGCAGGAGGCAAGCATAAGAACAGAAGCAACAGAAACCAAGGTTAGTTGGCATCATCAGAACCAAACTTTCTCACCATAACAAGTCCTGGACACATGATCACACCAGAAAAGCAAGACATGGATCTAAAGTCACTTCTTATGGTGATGATGGAGGACTTTAAGAAGGAAATATAGGAAAACACAGGTAAACAGCTAGACACATTTAAAGAGGAAACAAAAAAAATGCCTTAGAGAGTTACAAGAAAAAAAAATACCAAACAGGACATGGAATTGAACAAAACCATCCGGGATCTAAAAAGGGAAATAGAAACAATAAAGAAAACCCAAAGGGAGACAACTCTGGAGATAGAAACTCTAGGAAAGAAATCAGGAACCATAGATATGAGCATCAGCAACAGAATACAAGAGATGGAAGAGAGAATCTCAGGTGCAGAAGATTCCATAGGGAACATGGACAAAACAATAAAAGAAAATGCAAAATGCAAAAAGATCCTAACTCAAAACATCCAGGAAATCCAGGACATAATGAGAAAACCAAACCTACGGATAATAGGAGTAGATGAGAATGAAGATTTTCAACTTAAAGGGCCAGCAAATATCTTCAACAAAATTATAGAACACTTTCCATACCTAAAGAAAGAGATTCCCATGAACATACAAGAAGACTACAGAACTCCAAATAGACTCGACCAGAAAAGAAATTCCTCCTGACACATCAGAACAACAAATGAACTAAATAAAGACAAAATATTAAAAGCAGCACGGGAAAAAGGTCAAGTAACATATAAAGGCAGGCCTATTAGAATTACTCCAGACTTCCACCACAGACTATGAAAGCCAGAAGATGCTGGACAGATGTTATACAGACACTAAGAGAACACAAATGCCAGTACAGGCTGCTATACCCAGCCAAACTCTCAATTACCATAGATGGAGAAACCAAAGTATTCCATGACAAAACAAAATTCACACAGTATCTTTCCACGAATCCAGCCCTTCAAAGACTAATAACAGAAAAAAACCGATACAAGGATGGAAACTACGCCCTAGAAAAAGCAAGAAAATAATCCTTCAACAAACCTAAAAGAAGACAGCCACAAGAACAGAATGCCAACTCTAACAACAAAATTAATAGGAAGCAGCAATTACTTTTCCTTAATGACTCTTAATATCAAATGGACACAATTCCCCAGTAAAAAGACATAGACAAACAAACTGGCTACACAAACAGGACCCAAAATTTTGCTGCTTACAGGAAACCCATCTCAGGAAAAACAGACACTACCTCAGAGTGAAAGGCTGATAAACAATTTTCCAAGCAAACAGTCTTTAGAAAAAATTTGGAGTAGCCATTCTAATATCGAATAAAATCGATTTCCAACCCAAAGTTATCAAAAAAGACAAGGAGAGGCACTTCATTCTCATCAAAGATAAAATCTTCCAAGAGGAACTCTCAATTCTGAATATCTATGCTCCAAATGCAAGGGCAGCCACATTCATTAAAGAAACTTTAGTAAAGCTCAAAGCACACATTGCATTTCACACAATAATAGTGGGAGACTTAAACATCCCAGTGTCATCAATGGACAGATTGTGGAAACAGAAACTAAACAGAGACACAGTGAAATAACAGAAGTTATGAAACAAATGGATTTAACAGATGTCTACAGAACATTTTATCCTAAAACAAAAGGATATACCTTCTTCTCAGAACCTCATGGTACGTTCTCTAAAATTGACCATGTAATTGGTCACAAAACAGGCCTCAACAGATACAAAAATATTTAAATTGTCCCATGCATCCTATCAGATCACCATAGACTAAGGCTGATCTTCATTAACAACATAAATAATATAAAGCCAACATTCATATGGAAACTGAACAACACTCTCCTCAATGATACATTGGTCAAGGAAGGAATAAAGAAAGAAATTAAGGACATTTTGGAGTTGAATGAAAATGAAGCCACAACATCACCAAACTCATGGGACACAATGAAAGCATTTCTAAAAGGAACACTCATAGCTCTGAGTGCCTCCAAAAAGAAACTAGAGAGAGCACACACTAGCAGCTTGACAACACACCTAAAAGCTTTAGAACAAAAGGAAGCAAATTCACCCAAGAGGAGTAGAAGGCAGGAAATAATCAAACTTAGGGGTGAAATCAACCAAGTGAAAACAAGAAGAACTATTCAAAGAATCAACCAAAGAGCAGCTGGTTCTTTGAGAAAATCAACAGGATAGATAAACCCTAAGCCAGACTTACTAGAGAGCACAGGGACAGCATCCTAATTAACAAAATCAAAAATGAAAAGGGAGACATAACAACAGATCCTGAAGAAATCCAAAACACCATCAGATACTTCTACAAAAGGCTATACTCAACAAAACTGGAAAACCTGGATGAAATGGAAAAATTCGTAGACAGATACCAGGTACCAAAGTTAATTCAGGATGAGATTAATGACCTCACAGATTTATATACCCTAAAGAAATAGAAGCAGTTATTAATAGTTTCCCAACCAAAATAAGCCCAGGACCAGATAGGTTTTGTGCAGAGTTCTATCAGACTTCAAAGAAGACCTAATTCCAATTCTCCTCAAACTACTACACAAAATAGAAACAGAAGGTACTCTACCGAATTCATTCTATGAAGCCACAATTACTCTGATACCTAAAACACAGAAAGACCCAACAAAGATAGAAAACTTCAGACCAATTTCCCTTATGAATATCTATGCAAAAATACTCAATAAAATTCTCACTAACAGAATCCAAGAACACATCAAAACAATCATCAAACCTGATCAAGTACATTTCATTCCAGGGACTCAGAGATGGTTTAATACATAATCCACTATATAAACAAACTCAAAGACAAAAACCACATTATCATCTCGTTAGATGCAGAAAAAAGCATTTGACAAAATCCAACACCCATCATGATAAAAGTCTTGGAAAGATCAGGTATTCAAGGCCCATACCTAAACATAATAAAAGCAATCTACAGCAAACCAGTAGCCAACATCAAAGTAAATGGTGAGAAGCTGGAAACAATCCCACTAAAATCAGGGACTAGCCAAGGCTGTCCACTCTCTCCCTACCTATTCAACATTGTACTTGAAGTCCTAGCCAGGGCAATTAGACAACAAAAGGAGATCAAGGGGATGCAAATTGGAAAGGAAGAAGTCAAAATATCACTTTTTGCAGATGATATGATAGTATATATAAGTGACCCTAAAAATTCCACCAGAGAAGTCCTAAGCCTGATAAACAGCTTCAATCAAGTAGCTGGATATAAAATTAACTCAAACAAGTCAATGGCCTTTCTGTACACAAAGGATAAACAGGCTGAGAAAGAAATTAGGGAAACAACACACTTCACAATAGTCACACATAATATAAAATACCTTGTTGTGACTCTAACTAAGGAAGTGAAAGATCTGTATGATAAGAATTCAAGTCTCTGAAGAAAGAAATCAAAGAAGATCTCAAAAGATGGAAAGACCTCCCATACTCATGGATAGGCAGGATCAATACAGTAAAAATGGCTATCATGCCAAATGCAATCTACAGATTCAATGCAATCCCCATCAAGATGCCACCTCAATTCTTCACTGAGTTAGAAAAGGCAATTTGCAAATTCATCTTGAATAACAAAAAACCTAGGATAGCAAAAACTCTTCTCAAGGATAAAAGAACCTCTGGTGGAATCACCATACTTAACCTAAAGCTGTACTACAGAGCAATTGTGATTAAAAAAAAAAAACTGCATGGTACTGGTATAGTGACAGAAAAGTAGACCAATGGAATGAAATTGAAGACCCAGAAATGAACACACACACCTATGGTCACTTGATCTTTGACAAGGGAGCTAAAACCATCCAGTGGAAAAAAGACAGCATTTTCAACAAATGGTGCTGGCACAACTGGAGGTTATCATGTAGAAGAATGGGAAATGATCCATTCTTATCTCCTGTACAATGCTCAAGTCTAAGTGGATCAAGGAACTCCACATAAAACCTAATATTGAAACATATAGAGGAGAAAGTGGGGGAAAGCATCAAAGATATGGGCACAGGGAGAAAATTCCTGAATAGAACATAAATGGCTTATGCTGTAAGATCAAAAATCAACAAATGGGACCTCATAAAATTGCAAACCTTCTGTAAGGCAAAAGACACTGTCAATAAGACAAAAAGGCCACTAAAAGATTGGGAAAGGATCTTTACCAATCCTAAATCAGTTAGGGAATTAATATCCAATAGATATAAAGAACTCAAGAAGGTGGACTCCAGATAATCAAATGACCCCATTAATATCAGAGCTAAACAAAGAATTCTCACCCGAGGAATACCAAATGGGTGAGAAGCACCTGAAAAAATATTAGGCATCCTTAATCATCAGGGAAATGCAAATCAAAACAATCCTGGAATTCCACCTCACACCAGTCAGAATGATTAAGATCAAAAATTCAGGTGACAGCAGATGCTGGCAAGGATGTGGAGGAAGAGGAACACTCCTCCATTGCTGGGGGGATTGCAAACTTGTACAAACACTCTGGAAATCAGTCTGGCAGTTTCTCAGAAAATTGGACATAGTACTACAGGAGGACCCCGCAATACCTCTCCTGGGCATATATCCAGAAGACGTTCCAACTGGTAATAAGGACACTTGCTCTACTATGTTCATAGCAGCCTTATTTATATTAGCCAGAAGCTGGAAAGAACCCAGATGTCCCTCAACAGAGGAATGGATACAGATAATGTGGTACATTTACACAATGGAGTACTACTCAGCTATTAATGACAATGAATTTATGAAATCTTGGGTAAATGGATGTATCTGGAGAATATCATCCTGAGTGAGGTAACCCAATCACAGAAGAACTCCCATGATATGTACTCACTGATAACTGGGTATTATCCCAGAAACCTAGAATACCCAAGATACAACTTCCAAAACAGAATAAATTTAAGAAGGTAGACCAACTAGTGGATACTTCATTCCTCCCTAGAATATGAAATAAAATATCCATGGAATGAGTTGCTGAGACAAAGTTTGGAGCTAAGATAAAAGAATGGACCATCCAGACACTGCTGCTCCCAGGGGTCCATCCCATAATCAGCCACTAAATGCAGACAATATTGCATACACCAGCAAGATTTTGCTGAAAGGATCCTGATATAGCTGTCTCTTGTGAGGCTATGCAAGTGCCTGAAAAATAAAGAAATAGATGCTCACAGTCATCTATAGTATGGAACACAGGGTCCCCAATGTAGGAGCTAGAGAAAGAACCCAAGAGCTGAAGGGGTCTGCAACCCGATAGGTGGATCAACAATGTGAACTAATCAGCAACCCCGGAGCTCGATCTCTAGCTGCATATGTAGCAGAAGATGGCCTAGTTGGCCATCATTGGGAAGAGAGGCCCCTTGGTCTAGCAAACTTTATATGCCCCAGTACAGGGGAATGCCAGGACCAAGAAGTGGGAGTGAGTGGGTAGGGGTGCAGGGCAGTAGTGTGGGTTAGGGGACTTTTGGGATTGCATTTGAAATGTAAATGAAGAAAATATCTAATATAAAAATAAAATTAAATTAAAAATAAATAAAAAGCTTAAAAAAAAAGTTTGTTTCTTGTTTTGTCAATTTTCACTTCTGTGTTTTCTATTTCTGGTTCAATCTAGAGGCCAAGAGAGACAGAGCAGACATGCTTTCTGTCATCTAGTCTAGGATTATGGAGGACAGCCATGAACCCCATCTGGAAACCTTGGTAGTTCTCATCTGATTTATGAATCGCTGTGTGTCTGTGGATCTTCAATGAACAGGTAGGAAGACCACCTGAGACAGTCATTTCCTTTTGGTTTTGGTTTTCTGGGAACATTATAGTGTCTGTCAGTGTGTACTTTGCTTATGGTTTCTGTCCTAGAAAAACAGCCAAAGTGAAAACAAGTATAATACTTGAGAAAAAAGTTATAATAGAAGATATATTACCAATTACTAAGGACATGAAAATATATTCAACATAATCCCACAAAAATGCCAATTCAAACCACTGTGTAAGTTCATATCAAGCCCATTTAAACAACCAGTAGAAGCAGTGAGGGTGCTCTGATGGGTGGCAGCAGTGGGTGACACATAGCCAATTTGCATGCATTGCCTGTGAAGATAACAAATGGTTCAGTCATTTCAGAAAATGCCATGTCAGTATTTGAAAGTAAACATCTATTTACTATGTCATCCTGCCACTATATTTTAGATATGATGAGAGATGAAAATAAATGTCTACTAATCATAATTACACAAATATTTGTAGTAATATTATTGATAAGAATCCCAGACATAAACAATTCCAGCAACTAACTGGTCAACAGATAAAGAAGCTGCTGTACCATAGCAGGTTTTAGGATCTGTGAAACAGCACTATGTAGGTCTAGAGAAGCAGCTCACTGGCTACAGTCTCTTGCTAGGCCACTGAGGCAGGAGTAGAGGGGAGCACCCTCATAGAGGCAGAGGGAGGGAAGAGGGGATAGGGGGCTTGTTTTGGGAAACTGTAAATAAGGATAACATTTGAAATGTAAATACATAAAATAATCAATTTAAAGAAAACTCTGATTCTGAAAGAATTGCTATCATCCTTTTATCCACACCCTGTCCCCACTTGGCAGCTACTAAGATTGGCAGCTAGGCTGATTTGGGTTATTTTTGGTTTTTTCTTTGTTTGTTTTATTGTTTGTTCATTTTTTCTCTAAAACTCATGTAAATCTTCCTCAGTCCATATTTAGCTACAAGAACTTACACAACAGACCCAAGAAAGAAACGAAACCTCTGTGAACAGGGAGGAACAGGAAGGAAAAGGGAGGTGCCTGGTTCTGAGTGTGATTTCAGTCTCTGACCTCATAGAGCCCTATCTGAGCCTCTGCAGATGGACAGCAGCCTGGCAGGCTGGAGGAAGGTGCATGTCCACCTCCAATTACTCTCTAGAGCAACAATCTGAAGACTGGAACTGGGCTTCAAGCACACAAGTAAGTGAAAGGAGTTAAATGGCTAGACAGATAAGTACAATAGACTTAAAAACTAGAGTAGAAAGAGAAAAGATGAAACGTATGGACATTCGGGGATTGTAACAAGCTAAAACCACAGATAGGAAATTAACATTTCCAGGTTGCTAGAACCTAAGGCTCACAGAAAGATTAGACTTTTGTCCATGACACTTCCAAGAACTGACAACAAAACAGGAATTGAATCTTTAGCCAGTGCTGTATTGAGAAAGCTAAATGCTAAAAATCTGCCTTCTTTTTTTGTAGGTCCTGTTAATTTCTTAAAAGTTGTGCCTTTTGTTTGTATGGGTGAGATGCTTGTTAAACATGGCTTTCCTTGAAAGCATTGAAAACGTTTCCTTCCATGATGGTCCCAATCATGTGAATGGTGTACTGGTTGTAGTCAGGTCTTTGAGACCTCACTCCTTGACCTCTCAGATTAGGAAGGCAGCTGGTTTACTGAAGCTGTAAGGCTCTTAGAGACATCCTATTTTTCCCTGCTCCCTTGGTAATCTATTGACCTGAAACAATGGCCAAAATGTTGATATCCCTTTTAGACTATATATCCTCATTGATTTGGGCCTCTAACTATGATTATTGAGCAACCAGAGCTTCTGTTACAGCAGTATTGACAAATGAATAAAATTTGGTTCTATAACACTAAAGTGAAGCTTGACAAATATCTTAAAACAAACCTTTATTCCTTTAATACAGAGTTTTCTATTTAGAATCATATACAGCTATTTTAATAAAACATAAAATCCTTGCTCTTTAAGCAAGTTTTTATGAATTATAATACTTTTACATTTACTCTTTTGTGTGTGTGTGTGTGTATGTGTGTGTGTATATTTGTGTGTATGTCTGTGTGTGTGTGTGTGTGTGTCTGTGCATGTATGTATCTCGAGCTTATCCCCGTCCCGCGGGAAATAAACACAGGACACACCAGATTCTTCCACGGTTAACTTTTACTTCTATATCATATTGAGGTAGACAAAGAAAGCTCAGAAAGAGTGTGGTTTAAATACTTTTGGTGACGTGTCTAAACTAGGACTGGTAGCAACACCCATGATCCTCATGCACCCTGGGGATAGGTTAAAGCCCCCAGGGGTTGGGCAAAAGCCCTGGAGATGGACTGGTGACTTTGGCTGGCTGTGCTCTCGCAGCTGCGCACAAGGAGGTTTAGCACCATCTAGTGGCGGCACATATATTGCAGCCCTTTACATGTATGTGTCTGTGTGTATGTGTGTCTTGGGAATCGGTGACACAGCATATGTGTGGAGGTCAGTTCTGAGGTCTGAGGATCAAACTCAGTCTGCCATTGCCTTTCCCCACTGAGCAATCTCACTGACTCAATACACTATTTTCAAGTTTTAACTTTTATAAATCATTTTGTGATACACATAAACTCAGTTTTATCCAATCTCTTTATGTTTATTAGAACAATCTTTTACCTTAAAATCTACAAAACAACTGCCCTCCCATCTAAAATTATGCTTTTAATACTCTTATCAAAATATATGCTGTATTCATAACATTTTATATCTTTCATTTTAATTGATATTACCTATTGCATTATATATTTTGAGCCAACAAAATTTAGAAAGCTCTTGCTTCCTAACAAGATATTTATATTTCAAATAAATACACATGAAACTGTATTTGAAACTCAGGCAAAATAAGTTAGCAATCCCAGAGTCTGCTTTCTCTTTTCATCCTGTTTTTGTCTTTCTGGTCTTAAACTGGTCAAGATAAGAAACTTAAGGAGAAATCTGTTTTGTTTTGTTTGGGGAAAGACTCAATCAGGTAGAAAATAGTTTTTACACATAAATGACACAACTGTTAGATAAATTTATCTTCGAGATATACTATACTGTGTTAGCCATACTAAATTAATTACCATTTTAAAGAACTGCATGAAGTAAGCTTCCCTACATTATGTATTCTACTGTTTGTGGGGTAGGATCTTCGGTAATTCCCATTATGAAGTGGAAAAGTAATATAAAGATATTTTGCAAATGTATATGTATGTATAGTTATCGTTTTGTTTGTATCACACTCTTCATGAAAATCTTGCATTTATCATATCCATGTAAAGGTTAATTTGTTTGTTTGTTTTTTGGGAGGGTTGGGTTTTTGTTTTGTATAGCTTATTTTTTTCTTAATTGTATTGTATATTTTCTTTATTTACATTTCAAATGTTATCCACTTTCCTGATCCCTGCCTCCCCTCCTGGAAAACCCCTATCCCATCACCCCTCCCCATGCTTCTATGAGTGTGTTTCCCCACCTGAACACCCACTCCCACCTCCCCATCCTCGAATTCCCCTACACTGGGGCATTCAGCCTTCACAGGACACAAGGGCCTCTCCTCCCATTGATGCCTGAAATGGCCATCAACTGCTACTTATACATCTGGAGTCATGGGTCCCTCCATGTGTACCTCTTGGTTGGTGGTTTAATCCCTGGGAGCTCTGCGGGTCTGGTTTGTTGATATTGTTGTACTTCTTAAGGGGTTGCAAACCCCTTCAGCTCCTGCAGTCCTTTCTCTAACTACTCCATTGGGGAGTCCAGTGGTTGGCTGTGAGTATCCACCTCTATATTTGTCAGGCTCTGGCAGAGCCTCCCAGCAGACAGCTATATCAGGCTCCTGTCAGCATGCACTTTTTTTTTTTTTATCTTTTTTTCACCCAATTCTCCAATGCACATGTTTAGCAATTTTCTTTTTACTTAGAAAATATTTATTGGTGAACTTACTATTTATTTATTTTACCATACTAATCTTTTTTGTTGTTGTTGTTGTTGTTGTTTTTGTTTTGTTTTGTTTTCTTTTCTTTTCTTTTTTTTTCCATTTTTTATTAGGTATTTAGCTCATTTACATTTCCAATGCTATACCAAAAGTCCCCCATACCCACCCACCCCCACTCCCCTACCCACCCACTCCCCCTTTTTGGCCCTGGCGTTCCCCTGTACTGGGGCATATAAAGTTTGCGTGTCCAATGGGCCTCTCTTTCCAGTGATGGCCGACTAGGCCATCTTTTGATACATATGCAGCTAGAGTCAAGAGCTCCGGGGTACTGGTTAGTTCATAATGTTGTTCCACCTATAGGGTTGCAGATCCCTTTAGCTCCTTGGGTACTTTCTCTAGCTCCTCCATTGGGAGCCCTGTGATCCATCCATTAGCTGACTGTGAGCATCCACTTCTGTGTTTGCTAGGCCCCCGCATAGTCTCACAAGAGACAGCTACATCTGGGTCCTTTCGATAAAATCTTGCTAGTATATGCAATGGTGTCAGCGTTTGGATGCTGATTATGGGGTGGATCCCTGGATATGGAAGTCTCTACATGGACCATCCTTTCATCTCAGCTCCAAACTTTGTCTCTGTAACTCCTTCCATGGGTGTTTTGTTCCCAATTCTAAGGAGCAGCATGCACTTCTTGGCATCCACCATAGTGTCTGCATTTGGTTACATTATATGGGGTGGATCCCCAGATTAGGAAGTCTCTAGATGGCCTTTTCTTCAGGCTCCGCCCCACACTTTGTCCGTATTAGCTCCCATAATTGTTTTGTTCCCCTTTCTATGGACAAAGCACCCTGTAGGTTAATTTTTTAAAACACATCCATTGTTTTTATCAAATCTAATCAAAGGATTTACATGTATATCAATATAGTTGACTAACAAAACATTTTATGGGTTTTTAGGGTTTTTTTATCATTGACTGTTTTAAAAAATAAAATTTATTCTTTTTTTAACTTATTTTTTACACTCCATATGTTATTTCCCCCACCCCGATCCACCCTCAGACTGTTCCACATCCTGTACCTCCTTCCCCCTGACTCCATGTGGATGTCCCCACCCCCACCCCATCTGAACTCTAAACCCCCTGGGGACTCCAGTCTCTTAAGGGTTACATTCATCATCTGTGAATGAACACAGACCCAGAAGTCCTCTACTGTATATGTGTTGCGGGCCTCATACCGGCAGCCTGTTTGGGGTTCCAGTGTTTGAGAGATCTCGGGGTTCAGATTAATTGAGACTGCTGGTCTTCCTATAGGGTCATCCTTCTCCTCAGCTTCTTTCAGCCTGCCCTAATTCAACAATAAAGGTCAGCGGCTTCTGTCCACTGGTTGGGTGCAAATATCTGCATCTGACTCTTTCAGCTGCTTGTGGGGTCTTTTGGAAGGCGGTGACGATAGGCCTCTTTTTGTGAGCACCCCATAGCCTCAGTAATAGTGTCAGGACTTAGGACTTCCCCTTGAGCTGGATTCTACTTTGAGCCTGTCCGCTGGACCTTCTTTTACTCAGGCTCCTTCCCATTTCCATCCCTGTAATTGTTTCAGACAGGAACAATTGTGGGTCAGAGTTGTGATTGTGGAATGGCAATCCCATCCCTCACTTGATGTCCTGTCTTCCTGCTGGAGGTGGGCTCTATAAGATCCCTCTTCCTACTGTTGTGCATTCATCTAAGATCCCTCCTTTTGAGTCCTTAGAATCTCTTACCTCCCAGGTTTCTGGTGCATTCTGGAGGGTGCCCCCAACCTCTTGTTTCCCAAGGTTGCCTGTTTCCATTGCTTCTGCTTGCCCTCAGGGCTTCAGGTTTTTTCCCTCACCCAAGAGGAGATCAGGTTCCCTTCTCCCCCCTATAAACCACCTCCTCCCATCCACTTTCCCTCCTAGATCCCACCCTCCCTCCCACTGGTGACTGCTTTCTTCTCTCTCCCAAGTGGGACTGAGGCATCCTCCCTTGGGCACTTCAGCTTTTTGATCTTTTTGAGTTCTGTGGACTGTATCTTAGTATTCTATACTTTTTTTTTTGGCTAATATCCACTTATTGGTGAATGCATACTATGCAAGTCCTTCTGGGTCTGAGTTACCTCACACAGGATGATATTTTCCAGTTCCATTCTTTTGCCTGGAAAACTCAGCATGTCCTCATTCTTAATAGCTAAGTAGTATTCCACTGTGTAAATGAGCCACATTTTTTGTAGCCATTCTTGTATCATGGGACATCTAGGTTGTTTCCAGCTTCTGGATATCACAAATAAGACTGCATGAACATAGTGGAACAAGTACCCCTGTGGTATGGTGGGCCATCTTTTGGGTATATTCCCTAGAGTGGTATAACTGGGTCCTCGGGTAGATCTATTTCCAGTTTTCTGAGGAACCTCAAGATTGATTTCCAGAGTGGTTGTACCAGTTTACAATCCTCCAGCAGTGGAGGAGTGTTCCTCTTTCTCCACATCCTCTCCAACATGTGTTGTCATCTGAGGTTTTGATCTTAGCCATTGTGATTGGTGTAAGGTAGAATTTCAGGGTCATTTTAAATTGGATTTCTCTGATCACTGAGGACTTTAAAAATTACTTTAGGTGCTTCTCAGCCATTCAAAATTTCTCAGTTGTGAATTCTCAGTTTAGATATATACCCCATTTTTTGATTGGATTGTTTTGGTTTTTTGGTGATTAACTTCTTGAATTTGTTATATACTTTGGATATTAACCCTCTATCGGATGTGGGTTTCTTATAAACATGTTTACGATATTAAGATTTAGGTAGTCAATGTTTAAGTTCGTAGATTCATGAAAATTTCTTTTATGAATTAAAAAGTGTTGTTCTAAATGAACTAAGCCTTATGTAAAGTAGTTCAGATGCTAATTTTGCTTTAAAATATTTGGTGAGGGGACAGATATCATGCAAGGTTATACTTAACCGTTTTAGTAATTTATGAAATATACTTTTAAATACCACTTCCCTGGGTTTATAGACAAAAAGAATACCTATGCACTAGATGTATTAGATTTAGCAGTAGATGTATAGATGTTATCTGTGATTTTCCTGTTCTCATATTCTTCTTTGAGTTCATTTTTTAAAGAAGTAGGTATACACCAAGATTTTTAAAATATATATGGATGTGAATATGGACATTACCAAAGCCATATGCTGAGAAAAGGCAATCTTTTCCTCTGTGACAATGTCTTTCCTCCTCAGTAAAAAATTAGTTAATTCTACTAACATGGTGTATTTTGGACGCTAATATTTTCCATTGATTTTTAAAAGTCTTCATCAATGCTGTGTGTCACTGATTGATGTACCTATTTATTAAACCTTTCTGTGTCAGTATTCTACTTTTCTCTTTTAATACTGAACTGGTTGTTCTGTTCCTTTTCTTCTTTCATATAAACTTCATTTGGTTAGTTATTTAGAAAATAACTTGGTAGGGGTTTTGTTAAGATTATAGTGAATTTATAATGTCAAGCTGTAAAGAGCTAGTGTGATAATTGATCTGCTGGGTAAAGATATCAAGAATTTGTGCACTGCAACTGAATGCCTGTGAAGACTTTTTCAGATAGGGTTGACATGTCAGTGAATAGTAAGGAAGCCCCTGCCCTGAATAAGGGTGAGATTATCAACAGTGTAAACTGCTCCAATGAAGAAGTGAGATGAAGCAAGATACAAGCTACCTTTCTTTTCCCAATGACTGTTTCTATTGCTGTGGCCACTGCTGACATTAGAGTCCAGATGTCCAGATATTCAGCATGTACTCAACTCTTCAAGGCTTTACACATTAGACTGACAGTGCAAAGTCATCCTTCCTGGATTTCAAATCTAGTTCTCAGCCTCTGCAGCATGTAGCTGAGCACTGTACAACTGCCCTAATCATACCACATATAATTCATCTACTTTTATAATTGGCAGGTACGTACACTCTGTTGACTCTTTCATCTAGGGATATGTGGAGCAATTAAAATTTTAACAGCATGAATTACAGAATATGATTTTATTGTTTATGTACTCTTCAATCTGTTTCATTGAAATTTTGCAGTCTCCTTTTTTTCTTTCTTTCCTTCCTTCTTTCTTTCTTTCTTTCTTCTTCTTTTTTTTTTTGTTTGTTTGTTTGTTTGTTTTTCAAGACAGGGTTTCTCTGTATAGCTGTGGCTGTCCTGAACTCATTTTGTAGACCAGGCTGGCCTCAAACTCAGAAATTCGCCTGCCTCTGCCTCCCAAGTGCTGGGATTAAAGGTGTGCACCACCTTGCCCTGCTCTGCAGTCTCCTTCACGTAACCCTTGAACATGTTTTGTTAGGTTTACATTTAACTGCTTTAAAATAGTAATATGCTCTTATTTTGAAACACAACTCAATTATTCTTTGTTGATATATGAAAAGCATTTTTTTATTTTAACCATGTAACTGGAAATTTTCTTATATTCATGTTAGTTCAAGACAGTTTTTATTGTGCACCCTTCAAGATTTTCTACATTGTAAGTCTTAGTATCTGTGAATAAAAGTAGCTTCATTCTTAGTTACTACATTCCTGTATATAGGCAGTTAACAGTTTTAAAAGGATGAACACTGCATTCAGAAGGGCAAATAATCCTTTCCTATATCGAGAGAGACAAAAGGAGAAAATACTTAATGATTTTAAACTATCCTACAAAAACTGATCTGACATTGACTGGTTTCCCAAATGCAGTTTCTCTTCCATTAGTATAGTGAATTAATATAAATACTCAAAATCCTTAACAGTTCCTTATCAATTTCCTTGTCATCTGTTACATTCTCTTCTTCGATGAGATTTTTTTTTTTTTTGATGAGAATTTTGTGACTCAATTAAATTCAACCAATTAAACACACAGATTGGATTTATCCTAGGAGTTTAGAATTAGTGAATCATTCTATAAGTATTCTTCAAACTACTATTTTACCAAAAGTTCAAGTTAAATGTACAAAGAGGCAGGAGAGATGGCTCAGAGGTTAAGAAGACCCAAGCTCAGATTCTATCACTCGTATAAGATAGAGTAAAACCACCTGTAATTTCTACTCCAGGAGATTCAGTGCACTCTTCTGGCCTTCACAGGGACACACACACACACACACACACAAATTGATAATAAATAGTAAATCTAAAACAATTAAAATTTTAAACCTTGTGTGGTGGTCCACCCCTTTAATACCAGCACTTAGGAGGCAGAGGCAGGCAGCTCTCTGAATTCAACACCAGCCTGTTATACATAGAAAATTCCAGGACAGCCTGAGCTACATAAAGAGACTCTATTAATAAATATGTAAATAAATGAATAAGTGTAAGTTTAGTTTAATTTTAAATTTTTTTGGTGGGAGAGGATGTACCTAGACCTGCAGATGCTTGATGTGCAAGGGTAGGGGGTATTCAGGGAGGCCTTACCCTATCAGAGGAGAACAGAGAGGGGGTGGGGGAGGGGCTGTGTGACAGGGTGGGGGGGGGGACCAGAAGGAGGTAGGCCAGTGAGCGGTTGAAATATAAAGTGAATAAATAAAAGTAAAATTAATGGGAAAAACATGGATTCCGGGTGTTATTGTGAGCAAAGGACAGTTTCATTAATAACACTGTTGTGTGCACCTCTACTGCCATCTTGTGAACATTTCTTTCCTCACAGTCCTCTATCCTAAGACTCACATGGTTTCTTTAAGCATGGCTTGAAAGGAAAAAATAAAATTTGCTCTAGTAACTAATAACAACATATAGAGAACAGAAGTGTTGTGTCCGGCCAGCAGACCACAACCTGGGTTCTAGCCTGGAAAGGCATTTTGGAAACCTGGAAGAGAAGAGGGGCTAGGTGGCGAGAGAAAGGAATGTAGCCAAGACAGTTATTCTGATCAAGGCTCAAATTTTATTGTTGCGACACTAGTTATGAAGGAAGGGGGAGGGGACCCGATTCCCGCCAAATAATCTCTGGTCCAGTAGAAAGGTGCACGTGTGTGGCTCCGCAGGTTCTAGCAGTGGGCGTGGCAGAACGAATGAGCAGGAAGCTCCACCCCTGAACAAGCAGGTTTCAGGCTGGGGGAGGGGAGACTATATCTCCTCCCTTTTATTAACAAAATCTAAAAAAAGAAAAAGCTGGCCTGAGGGGGGAAAATTATCTATGCTCAATAGTTCTGCCTGGAATCTAGGGCTAAAGAAAAAACTTGCTTTCGTGGGATTCCTTAACTTTTCTTATGGTAAACTGTATAAGGCTAAGACTGTCCTTTCTTATCTTAGTAAACAACTAACTGAAAAGCCTGGAGCTGTAGGCTCTGAATTTATAATGCTAATTAGTACTTGGTAGGTAACTTTCTAGTTGAATTTTAAGTAGGGCGTTGGAACTCTGGCTAAGTTTGACTGAACAAATGTGAAATACACTATAATAAGAATAACACTAAGTTGATATTCCTCCGCATTTTTGGATGATAGGTGGGAAACAGGGAAAAGGGGTTCGGCCAGCTCTGTAGTACAAGGCCAATTGGCTTTTTTATTTTGGGGAGGGAGGCAGTGAAGACAGTACGGTCTCCAATCTCTCTCCCCCCTATTAATTAAGTTAAATAAGGCAATGCTTAACTGAGGTGATCAAATGATTTTCTCATCCGTAGATGAGTGGGCCTTTAACCTTGGCTTGGGTGGACATTGACCCGATTTTTCTCGTGGGTACTGATAAGACCCACACCTGTGGCTCTTGGTATCTTTTGGGGAGGGGGAGGCAGAGCCGAAAAATATTTTTGATTTTTAGCCAAAATTTGATATCAACCTCTTTTAAACCGGGTTTATCTCACAGGAAACTCAGAAATGGTCAAGCTGGACCTTTTCCTGTAGTGACTCTGCACTAAGCGATGTCCATACTGAATTTGTACGATCACAAACCAGTATGCACAGTTCTGAGTGCTGTGTAGCTCCTAAAGGAGAATTATCAACCTCAGATTTAGCAAGGCCTAAGCAATAATTACGTCATTAGTAACACCACGACTTGTGGCTAAAATAGAAGCTGGAAGTCATTTTTTTTTTTTATCTCTGTTTTTTTCACAGTCTAAGGACACCTTGCAGTAACAGCAAGGGTGAAAAGCCAGAGGTCAGCTAAGGGACTAAGCCTGTCTATCAAAATAAAAACCAATCTTTATTAATATAGAAATATCTACTTTTCTAGCCCTCTTGGTAAACCTAATTTTTAACTCAGACTGAAAGCCACGTGCTGGAAATGTCCTTGGAAAGGAGATAACAGCAGCCACCTGTGTGCTCTAGGGGGGCGGGGATGCACATCCGCTGGTCCACCTCGAGAATGTAGATTTACCTGCTTGAAAGACAAAATCTCTGACAGTGAGAAAGTAGGAAAGCAGAACTTCTTTTGGGGAAGTCCAGGTACTTTATTTAAATGCAAATTGTAAAGCTGAGGCTAGTCTCTGGCCTCCTGTCGGGAGCTGCCTCAGAGAGTAGCTTTTTTTGGAGCCTGAGTCCTCAAGCTGACTTTTAAGCAAAAGAGGAATTTTAGTCCTCAAGGTGATACTTTAGAAGATTTAGAATCTGTGTTCATCTGACGAATTAATTTATCTGGCAGTCACCGCACTCTATCTTCATCTCGTGAAAAAACACAAACTGAGCCCCTACCCCAAATTAGAACTGGATCTGGACCCTTCCATTTGTTAGTCAGGGGGTCCTTCTATTTTATCAATGTATTAAGTGACCAATTGCTCTTTAATAGCTTTTTCCACTAGCTGTAAGGCCAGCAATCCTTCTGAGGTTAGGGATCTAGGGGAAGTGGGGGATGTGCTCTGAATTAACTTTGTTAGGTAATTTAGAATATAGGAATCTCTAACATTGGACTGAATATTAGACCAGTCTAAGATTGAGTTAAAATGACTGGTCACACTGAAGAAAGGAGAAAAATCATTATGACTCTATTAAATGACTAATTTTACTAAGTCTGAACATACAGTCTCTGATATACTATTGCCATAAAGTTAAAAGGCTAGAAGCTAGTCTAAGCTGGAAAAATGACAAGTAAGGATGGATCTAAAACATGAATTTAATTTAGTTTTTTAGTCAATTTAATCAGGACATAAGTCAACTTACCTACCAGCTCGTCACACGAATTAATATGTTTCTGCAGTGTTCTGTGGAGAAAACCTGTTTTTTCCTTTTTTAATAAGGTAGCTGTTTTAGGATCAATCTATAAGTCAATAAGTAGATCTCTTTAAGATACTATAAAGCATTTATTAAACTTTTTGACATTAAAATATTAAATTTTGAAAATAAAGGTAAGACTTTAATAGTGTGCATGGGAATGCACTAAATAGTATGCACGGGGATACAATTTTTTTCTTTTTTGTCTTTTAAGAAGTTAAAGTTTTAAAATTTTACAATACCTAAACTTTTGAATTAATAACTAGTTGACAAAACATTTTAAATACTTGGCTGTAAAGGGGCAGTGACTACTTGCACTTTTAATCAATTTTCTTAAAGAGCGGTTGTAACTAGAAGGCTTGCAAAGTTATTAAGAGTCACATGTGCATAATTTATTTATTTATTAACTAGAAATATGCATAAGCAATTGTAAATTTGAGAATTAATAGTATCTGAGGGATGAACAATTTAAGCAATTGCGAGCTCAGAGATATGGCATTGACTATTAATATACAAATTAAGGTTTGATTGTTCAGTATTTTAAAACACCATCTACAGCACACAACTAGATCATCTGTGCTGGAACAGGGGAGACTGTGTCTTAAGACTCTGCCCCACAGAAGCTAGTTGGGCCCACGTGGGCCAACGATCGGCTGGGAGGATGAGAAAAATGACTTTACAATAATGTTTTTTTTTTTTTGGCCAAAGAATTGTTTTGGGCACAATCAATTTTTAACTACCAATTAATAACAATTATAAAAGCTTTCTTTATTTTTTGTAGAAACTTTTGTAGTAAACTAAAACCCTAAGTAATAAAAGGATATTGTCTCTGAATCTTTTGGGTGAGAGCAAGGATTTAAGGTAAACTTTAAGAAGCATTAGTTAATAAAATACTTTTTACTTAGGAAACAATATACACTGAAAGATTAAAAATCTTGGCTTCTTGTATAGAAGCAGAAACAATAAAAATTTTTCTTACATAATGTAAAACTATATTATCTATACCTAGAGGCAAAATTTTCTAGTGATTACAGTTCACTAGAAGCAAAACTCTTTGAATTTAAGCATTATTAAACATCTGAATAGATCTGCAACACTGTTAAAAAGAATTTCTCTTGAACACAGGGAAAAAAACTTTCTCAGGCACTGTTTGTAAAACAAAAGAAAGGCCACAAGCCACTCTGGGGCTGCCCAGAGCCATGTATTGACTCAAACGTAAAATACTTTTTAATCTGAGCATCCCGGCCCTCCTGTAATAAGGACCGATTTTAGAGAAACAATATAACTGTCTACGCCTCTAAATTTTGATACTCTTTCTTAAGATGACTTACAGTTAAAACGTTCTTCACAACTTTAGTGTTGTGAAAAAATTGCCCGTACTACAGTTTTCTGCCAGGCAGCAACTATAACCAAACTGTTTGTCTAATCTATTCACAAAGACAAACATAACTAGATAACTCTGTCACAGTTTTGTATGAAGTGAGCTGTATGAGCGCTCTCATAAGATGATTACTCTTGTAATTATCTTAATTACAATATACAGGTGAATTAAAGATCTTAAATTTGAAATCAAACTGCAAGCTGCAGTCAATGGAACAATAGCAGTTTTAACCATAATTTTAAAGTTTTTTGTGCAAGGTTAGGATAATACCTATAACCTTGGGAAAGCAAAACCCAAGTTTAAAACAATTTATTATCTTTAAAATTAATATTAGAAGCATTACTATCATATTACGAAGTTTGGATGTCAATTAATACCTATGAATACCTATTAAAGCAAGCTTTAATAAAAAGACATTGCTTTAAATCTTATCTTAAATTTTACTATTTAGGATACGAACCACATTAATTATTACCTAAACTAGAAATATCTTTAGAGACCCAGCCTCTTGGCCTGCTTTATGTCACGTGTTGGAAGGACTCTAAACTTGAGTTATCAAATTTAACACTAACCATCTGTAGCAATGTAACAATTATTAATCTTAACCAACAACTTATGAGCTGAATGTGAAGACATGCAGAGCACATTTTCAATAAAAAAGAACCAAATGAAGCAGTTACATTTAGACCAATCAGAGAATAATTTTTGTAGCTACAATCATAGAATAAAAAACACTTTACCATTGTCAAACACATTAATCATGAACCATTTATTAGCTTTTTTACTCCGAAACTTAGAGGCTGTGCACTCGCCCTTATTTCCTAAAACGAACAGTTTTTTCAGCAGGGGCCCTCCCGCCATGTGTCTGATTTTTGGCTGAAACACGTGGCAGCTCTCGGCTTTGCAGATAAAGTTTTTTATACCATCTTTATTATCCAACACAAAACATAGAACATTCATTCATACAGACTGGACACGAACATACATGAATTGAACACGAGAACAGATTGGTGCACCGGACATTAGACAAGACACAAAAGGGAACAGAGTACTCCTGCTATAAGGCCCAGAGAGAAATTTCTCTCTGCTTTTTGGGACATTTTCCTCCCTTATGATGCATTTTTTATTAACTGGGGCAATCCGCCTGTTCCTTTTAATAAACCCTTTCTTTTCTCACGCCTCATGTAGCTTCAGAGAGCTACGGCCTACCGCCTATTACCCAGCTCCTCACTGCTGAACCTAAGTGAACCAGCGCTCGGGTTTAACGCTGTCTCAGCTTAGCCCATACCTTCTCCGGTATGAATTTCCTTTATCCTTTATTTTATGGAGCTCCGAACCAGCAGCGTCTCTTCCAAAAATCCTTTGCCGTTTCTCAGTCCCGCGTTGGTTCGCCAATTGTTGTGTCCGGCCAGCAGACCACAACCTGGGTTCTAGCCTGGAAAGGCATTTTGGAAACCTGGAAGAGAAGAGGGGCTAGGTGGCGAGAGAAAGGAATGTAGCCAAGACAGTTATTCTGATCAAGGCTCAAATTTTATTGTTGCGACACTAGTTATGAAGAAAGGGGGAGGGGACCCGATTCCCGCTAAATAATCTCTGGTCCAGTAGAAAGGTGCACGTGTGTGGCTCCGCAGGTTCTAGCAGTGGGCGTGGCAGAACGAATAAGCAGAAACCTGAGCAAGCAGGTTTCAGGCTGGGGGAGGAGAGACTACACAGAAGAAGAAAGGCTTAGGTAGGTCTTCATTGGGAGATTCATTATAGAATGCTGATCAGTGTAAAGTGAGGACTTAATCAAATCTAGGAGAATGAGAATTTCCAAGCTGAAAATAATTTTCAGGTCGAAATGTTGCAATGTAAGGTGAAAGAGAACTATTGCACTTGGAGGATCTTGTTATAAGTAAGGGATGATAAAATTAAATGCATTAATAAGTTACTTAATTGGAAAGGAGGTAGAGTGATGAGAAGATGTTGATGAAGTCTATAGAGATGCTAATATAAGGTCTTCATTAGGAAAACTGGAGAGTAGGAGTTTCATTCGAATTAGCATATACTTGGGAGAGATGCAATTTTGAGTGACTTAACTTACTTCTAGAGTCTGAAGAAAGAAACAAAGTGGGGAGAGGAAGGGAGACAGGGAGAAAAGAGAAAAGTAGAGAGGAGAGAGAAGAGGACAGGAGACCAAGGAATAGAAGAGTAATGAAGAGAAAGAGAGAAAGGGAGAATGAACACAGGAACAGAGGAGAGGAGAGGAGAGGAGAGGAGAGGAGAGGAGAGGGATAAACATCAGAGGCCTTAAGATCTGGGAAAATGACATAAATATTCAAAATAAGCCAGGTGTAGTGGCTCATGCCTTCAGTCCCAATACTCAAGAGGCAAAAGGAGGAGACTCTCTGTAACATGGAGCCTGGTCCACATAGTGAGCTCCAGGAATCAGACTACATAGTAATATTCAATTTTTTAAAAATAGGGAGTAGAGAGAAGATTTTTTTAAAAAGCAATAATAAACAAAACATGAAAAATTAACCAGGTCAAAAGGCAGATTAAATTCATTTTTTTGTAATATAGGATTTAATAGTTAAGTTGATTCAGTTAGAGGAAATTTTCCAATAAAATCTAGATATATAATTTCCATGTCTTTACTGGGATCAATCAACGATGGTCACAGTTTTTTTGCAATAAAAATGCAACTATGTGTTTTGAAATTATTAATAAATGTATTGACCCTTGTATGATTTATAGAAATAGAAGAATTCATGGGAATAGAGTACAACTGAAGATACAAGGAAAGAAAGAGACACATATAGGCAAATAGCTAGGAACAGGAAAATGTTGTAGATATTGTTAACCATGGCACACCATCTTTTAAAGTACCTCCATTTTGATTACACAACTTCTCCCTGAGATAACAAATAGCTTCACACAGCTTTTCTTACTAGTAAAATTCCCTACTATGGTCAAGCCTAACTTCTCAAGATGAAACTGAAGTCTTCTTCCTTTGAAGGAAACCCGATTTGACACTCCTAAACACTAGTCCTTGAGTGAGGGGCACTCCCTTCTGTTCATTCTTCATCTCCTCACAGCCAGGCACCTGAATGGGCTGTAAGTCTTCACCAGACACTGCTTCTCCCATGGAAAAACCCACTGTGCCTCCAGATGCATTTTCTCCAGGGTAAACTTCTAGATCAGAAAAAAATGCCAAATTCTCAGCCTACCAAAATAGTTAAGTCTATGTTCTCCAGCGGCATCATTACTGACTTGTAACTATTCCTTAGAGCCCACCTTACATGCTAGCCCCTTTGAGTTACTTTTTTCTTTTTCAAAGCTAAACTATGTTCAATCCCAGGACTTAAAGACATCTTTACCAGTCAGCAAGAATCCGGTCAGCTCCACCATTTTCCATTCCTGACCTCAACACCAAGAATGAAAAGTCCTACTCTGCCCACATCCCTGCCTTGCCCTTCAGCTCTCAACCACAAGTGGAGAACATGAAGTGTGCTATGAGGAGCAAGCCAGTTAGTAGCTCTCTTCACGGCCCCTACATTGGCTCCTACCTCCAAGTCCCTGCCTTGTTTTAAGTTCCTGCCTTGGTGCTAAATAATGATGTGGAAGAATAAGCAACATAAACCCTGAAGTCTCTCTTCTATCTCTTGCATTCTGTTCATGATGCTTGCATCTATGACTCCTGAACTCTTTCCTATGTTTTCTATCTCCAAGATTGTCTCCCTTTGTGAATTTTTTATTGTTTCCATTTCCATTTTTAGATCCTGGATGGTTTTGTTCAGTTCCTCCACCTGTTTCCTTGTGTTTTCCTATAATTCTTTAAGTGATTTTGTGTTTTCTATTTAAGTCTTCTACCTGTTTACCTGTGTTCGCTTCTATTTCTTTAAGGGAGTTATTTATGTCCCTTTTAAAGTCCTCTATCATCAAAATGAGAAGTGATTTTGAATCAAAGTCTTGCTTTTCTGGTGTGTTGGCATAACCTGGGTTCAGTGTGGTGAGAAAACTGGGTTCTGATGATGCCAAGTAGTCTTGGTTTCTGTTCCTTCTGTTCTTGCAATTGCTTTCACTGGTTATCTCCTGTGTTAGCTGGTTTTGCTGTCTCTGACTTTGGCTTATCCCCCCTGCAAGCCTATGTGTCAGTACTCCTGGGAGATCAGTTCTCTCTGGGAGGAAATTAGGTATGGAAAGCTGTGGTACAGAATCAGCCATGGGGTGCAGTTAAAGACCAGAAGGATCCTTTCCCCAGCTAATCCTTGTTTGCTGTGCCCTGGTAGCTCTGGGAGGATCTCTCTTGGGCCAGTAATTTGAAGAGAACTGATGGTCTTACCTTTGCTTGCAGGTGCTTAGGCACTCTTGGGATACCAGCTCTCTTCTGGCGGTATTTTTGAATGTGATTCTCTGGCACAGGATCAGCTCTGGACACAGGGGGAGACTAGAAACCTCCCATCCTAAGCTGCCCCTTGGTTCATGTGTCTTCAGGGTTCTGAGGAGATTCTCTGAGCAGCAGTGGTGGTCCTACCTTCACTCACAGGCCTGTCCACACTCCCAAGAGTGTTGTTTCCTCCCGGTGCTATTTGGGTATGGGGCCCTGTGGCAGATGATCTGCTACAGGCAGAGACAAAAACCAAAAGGCTCAAATCCCAGGCCTCCACTTGGTTCCTGTGTCCTCCAGAGCAGTATTTATAAAGTACCTCTACTACCACATAAGCTCAGCCTCTTCTGACCTCTGTGAGCCATATCAAGTGCTACAGGACTATGTACCGAAATCTGACAAAAATAATGATTCAAGATCATGGAAAAGAAACTTTAACTCAGATATAAAAAGCATTCAGCAAATTTGTTATAGATCTGTTTTAAAACAAGACCAACAGATATATGAAAAATGTTCAACATAATTAATAATGAGAAAAATTAAAATCACAGAAAGTTACTGACATTTAAATATATAAATATTACTACTACTCAAAAGACTGCAAAAAAAGTTAGTCAAGATAACAGAATGATAGGGAATTAGGTAGATATGCATATAGCTGTTATTATAAGTGGTACCTATGCTCCCCAAAATATAATAGAACTGCCAGGTGAACTAGCACTCTCACAACTGGCCAAATATTCAAAGGAAATCACAAACACATTTTGGGCACACATTTGTGTCCCTATACTTGTGACTGCAGTGCCCACAAGTTTAATTAATTTAGGAGTTCATCAACGAATAAGTTGATAAAGAAAATGTGGTGTACTCATGTACATGTGCACACACACACACATACACACACACACATACACACACATACACACACACACACACACACACACACACACACACACACACACACACGCACACACACACACACACCTTCCCATTCTCCCCTCCTGTTTCTCTTTTGAGAAGGGAAGAGGTGCCAATCCATGCTGGCACATCAAGTAGCAGCAGAACTATACACATCCTCTCCCACTAAGACCATACAGTGCAACTCAGCTAGGATAAAGTGATCCAATGGGAGGCAAAAGAGACAGAGTTGCACCCTACCACCAACTGTTAGGGGACCCACATAAAACCATACAGCATATCTGCTGTATATATGTGGCTTAGGTCCTCCCCATGCATGCTCTTTGACTAGTGGTTCAGTTTCTGTGAGTCCTCATGGACCCAGAATAATTGGCTCTGTAGGTCTTCTTGTGGTGTCCTTGATCCCTCTGGCTCCCTCAGTCCTTTTGTCCATTCTTACAGAAGACTCCCTGAGCTGTTATTGATGTTTGGCTATGGCTCTCTGCATCTGTTTCTATCAGCTGCTGGATGAAGGCTATCAGAAGACAGTAATACAAGGTTCTTGTCTGCAATCAGAGCAGAGTATCATTAATATTGTCAGGGGTTAGCTCTCTCCCATGGGATGGGTCTCAAGTTGTGCCAGTCATTGGTTGGCCATCACCTCAAGCTCTGCTTCATCTTTATCCCTGAACATCTTGTAGGCAGGACAAATATTGGGTTTAAGGTTTCATGGGTTTCCTCTACTGGAAGTCTTCCCTGGCTACTGGAGGTGGCCACATCAGCCTCTAAATCCCCCACTACAGAGATTCTCTGATAGGGGTGCCTCCAAAGACTCCAAGGAGCCTCTCTGACCGAGGTCTGTGGCTAGTCTTGGTTTGATTTTCAAAGGTGGTAGGCTACAGACCTCTAGATATCCTAGTCACTCCTGGAAAATATATGTTCTGTTTATAGACATTCTGTATTCCAGGACTGCTTATGTAGTTATGATTGTTTGTGTGAGTCCTTAAATTAAATCCAGAAATATCTCTTCCCATTAAAGTGATTCTGTTTCCTTATACCATACTATAAAGGGAGCACAAAAGTCTTGGGACTGGAGAGGTGGAACAGTGATTAAAAGTACTTGCTACTCTTCAGAAGAACAGGGTTTGGTTCTCAGCACACATCAAATGTTCACAGCTACCTTTAACCCTAGTTTCAGAAGTTGCAGTGCCCTCTTCTAATCTCCACAGGCACCAGGCATGCACATGGTACATATACATGCATGCAGGCCCACAAATATATAATAAAAATGGACAAATCTGTTTTTTTTTTCTGTTTCTTCTCAGATCTTATCTGGAAGCTACACAAACATGGGAGAGTTAACTGACCTCTCACTAAATGATCCTCTTTTCTATTCTCTAGGATCCTAATTAGGGTCTGAGATAATTTGTTTGCTGTGTTCTGCTGCATTGTTGGTTGAAAGTGTGGTATTTAGACTGGTTCACTACTGCCTTCTGAGATTTCTGAACAGTCCTTGAAACGTCCATAATCTTGTTTAACAACTGAAATTAATACCAACCTCAAAATACATTAAAGTGTGAGTGTCTCCACTATGAAAGAATGGCTGAGTGTTCACTTTCACCAGAAGTAGAGAGCAATAGTATAGAAATTTAAGCTAAACTATAAAGTTGGAAGGTTTTAATAGTATAGCCAATCAAACTCCTAGGAGTTTACAGGTATAAGCCACCACTGAAAGGAAGATAAAAACATTTGTTCAACAAAAACATTCAATGAAACATCATTTTTAAAAAATGTTGGGGGTATGTGTTGTACAGAATTAATGTTCTCCCTCTTCTGGTTTTTGCTGCTAGCAGAAAGGTTAACATAAAAGGTGGCTGATGATGGTGTTTCTCTACCCATTGCAATAAAAAACACTAAGTAAAAGTATTCTGGGAGAAAGAACACACCCAGTGCATTTCCAGGATCAAAGAAGTCTGGTTGCAGTAATACTGGCCAGTGGATAGTAGACTTAGACATCCAAACTGTTCCAAGTTCTTAGTGGATCTCTGGGTTGGGTTATTCTGACTTGTATTGCCAGGATAACAAGAAAGAAAAAAAAAAATCCTGTAAATGTGAGTTTGTGTCAAGTCATTTTATTTGGAGCTGTTGTTCTGAATTGCCCTTATGGACCAGAGAAACCCAGAACCAGATGGGCTCAAATTCTGTTATGATATCTTTATTACCTAAACTTTGAGCTGTTTGAATTAGATCAATTAGGCATATGGAGCAGTTGTTAAGGTGTGTACTTGAACATACTGATAAATTTTAAACATAAGAATCACAATAAAACATAAGTACATCACAAAGAAATCTTTCATATACCAGGGCTGGTTGATATGCATGGGAGGCCTCCCCTTTTCTGAAGTGAAACAGAGGAGGAGTGGATGGGGAGCGGGGAAGAAATAAGAGGAGAGAAGAGTGGGGAAACTGTGGTTGGGTATAAAATGAATTAATTAAAATTAAAAGGAATAAATTAAAAAGTATTTTGTGACTATAATTATATCATTTCCCCTATTTCCTTCCTCCCTCAAAACATTCCCATGCACCCAGCTTTTATCTTTTATTCTCTTTCAAATTCATGGCATCTTTGTGTGTGTGTGTGTGTGTGTGTGTGTGTGTGTGTGTGTGTGTGTGTCTACATGTTTGTGCTTATAATATATAGCATATATTATAATATTACATATTATATGTGTATATATATGCATGTACCACACACATATATAGTGTTAGCAATTATTCTAGTCTTCACACAAAAGAGCTACCTAGCAACAGCTTGCTTCTCTGCCTGCCAGGTAGAGCCAGGAGCCAGGCATATAAGGACTTCTCAGCTTGCATCTCTTCTCTCTCTCTCTCTCTCTCTCTCTCTCTCTCTCTCTCTCTCTCTCTCTCTCTCTCTTTCTCTACCTCTTCCCTTTCTCCTTCCCCCTTCCCCTCCCTCCCTGTCCATCTCCCCCTCCCTCTCTCTCCCTCTCTCTGTCTTTCTCTGTCCCCCTTTCTCTGCCTCTACCCCTTTCCAGGTCCCTACTCTGCTACCTGACTCCCTTCCCCCAATAAACTTCTTTTTGTACTACACCTGTCACATGGTGATTATTCCTCAGGGGAACACCTTATAGGGGTCTGCTAAGGTATACCCTTCCAACACACTGTATTGCATTTTTAAAAACACAACATATAATATATGTTATCATATATAATTTATAGTAGGAACACACATATATATAAAATTATTATGCATATTATATTATATATGTATTATATATCATATAGACAATATGTGTTATATATTATATATGCATATGTTATGTGCATTATGTATACTATATATCTGACTTTTATAATTTTCCATCTCCTTTTCTGCAATGATCCCTGAGACTTAGGTATAGGAGTTGCATTGTAGATGGATCAGTTAGGCTTGATCGCCACAATTCTGCTACTTGATTTGTTATAATTTTCTGTATTTGACTCAGTCTGTTACAGAGGTTTCTTGATGAGGATTTAGACTATACTTATATGTGTATATAGGGTATGTCCTCAATATAAGGACAAATACTTAGGATGTAATTATGGGTTATGCTGGTTTAGTAAAGTGGCAATTGCATGGTCTGCAAATATATGACATCATTAGCACTGATAGGTTGGCTAGGTTTCCTGTCTTGTTGGCATGAGTTCTGTCTTGTTGAGCAGGTTTTAGATTAAATTAGAGAACTATTGGTTATGCTATAGTATTTGTGACACACCTGCAGCGCTCATGCCATTCTGGTTATTGTGGTTGTCCATAGGCATCATAACTAGCTTGCTTCTACCCTTTAAAGCTTGCATAGCTCCTTCTGCTAACATGAAAGCTAGTTCTCAAAGAGGAAGCTTTCAGGTCATATCTAGCTCAAGTCCTCTGGGCCCTGTGTCTGAAGTGCATATCTTCAGCAACAGACACTTATCTTCTACCTCTAAGGATATGGGGTTGTCAGGGGCAATAGAAATAACCCATAATGTTTTGGGAGTCTCTTGGACAACCCTGACCTAAAGAGGGTTTCTCAGCTTCCCACACCTTTTGTTGGGGTTTTTATTAGATGGTCTATAGTTCTTGAGGGAAGCACTGTCAGCCCAGATGGGAAACTTTCCCTTAAACTATATATGTATATTCACACATTGATTTATGTATATTATAGGTATTTTTAGTAGAAAGTTAATAGTATGATTACTTGTGACTTTGTCAGGTAGCCATACTATTATTTTGTTCTTCTCCCTCATTCTTCTATATTTATCTTTCTCTCCATCCTTATTTAGAGCCCCTCACATTTCCCTATTACCTCTTTCAGATCAGTTGTGCTTTATTTGTTATTCCTTCTTTTTTGCTACACACACACACACACACACACACACACACACACACACACACACACATTCCCTTTTATTTTCCTGGTTTCAGCAGTTAATCCAGATTATATACTCATTCTGACAAGTTGGATCTAGGATCCTCAAATGAGAGAGAACTCTTGCTCCTTGTCTTCCTGGGTCTTGTCTCAGTACAATCTTTTCTAGTTCCATCCATTTACCTGAAAGTTTTATTATTTCATTTTTCATTATAGCTGAAAAGCATTCCATAGTGTGTATGTGCCACATTGCATTTCCATTTATTGGTTGAAGGGTATTTAGGTTGTTTCCATTTCCTAGCTATTGTGAACACAGCAGCAATGAATATGCAATATGCAATGAATGATCAAATTCCTGTGGAGTCGGTGTCAGTCCTCCAGGCATACAAGGAGAGACACAGCTGGGTCATATGGTAGACTCATTTTTAGCTTCCTGAGGATTCTGCACACTGATTTCCAGAATGACTGGAACATTTTTGCAATCACGACATCAGCAAATGAAAGTCCCCTTTCTCCATGATTAACTTTTAGCTTATTAAATATTTTCCACACTGATTTTCAGAGCGGCTAGACCAGTTTGTAATCCCACAAAGAAAGAATGAGAGTTTTCCTCTCCCCATATCTCACTACCCAGCATTTGTTGCAACTTGTTTTGTTAATCTTTGCCATGCTGGATGGGGTAAGATGAAATCTCAAATTTGGTTTGTTGATGTTGTTTCTTTCATCTTTAACATTATAATACAATTACATTATTTCCTCTTTCCCTTTCCTTCCTCTAAACCCACCTATATATCTATCTCTCTGTGCTCTTTTTCAAATTCATGGCCTCATTTTCATTGCTATTACATACACAGAGATAAAATAATCAAAATTGTTTTAAGTTTGCCCAATTGTTAGAGATAATGAACTTTTTAAAATATTTCTTAGTCATTTTGTTTCTTTTTTTTTTTTTTTTGAGAACTCTCTGTTCAAATCCCAAGCCCATTTTTAAAAAGAGTTGTTTGTTTTCTTGACTCAGAAGTGCTGTGTTTTATAAAACGATGGTATAATTGCAGCAGAAGGGAAGTTGTCCCCCTGAATAATCCACCTGTGCGAGAGACCTAATACAAAGACAATTTATATTGGTGGTGAAGGGATGGGGACTTAGAAAGGAACAGTGACAGAGAACAGGGGAGGTCAGAGAAGGACAGAAGAGAAAGAGTCCATCAGGGAACTCATGAGGAAAAAAAGACTAAAGAATGGGAGAGAGGAAAAAGAGAGGAAGGAGAGAGGGGAGAGACAGAGATAGAGACACTGGGGTGAGGAGAGAGAGAGAGAGTGAAAGGTGAGAGCTGGAGTAGCTGACCAGTCCCTCTTATACACCAGGTTGGACTGCACCTGGAGATGATGTAAGCTGTTGCTAGGTTGTTGTTGCTAGGTACCTGGGAGGAGCCTAGTGTGATTGTAAGCCAATAAAATATATAATTGGCAAACATTCTCTCCCATTCTCAGGGCTTCCTCATCACCTGATTATTTCTATAGCTGTGCAAAACCATTTTAGTTTTGTAAAGTCCTCCCTATTAGTTCCTGCCAGAACTGTTGAACAAGTGAAGTCCTATTTAGAAACTGAGGGTTGGGGAGAGTGTGTGGAGGAATGGATTGTCAGACTCACCTGACAAAATCCTGGAGAAAAATTGCAAGGGCGGAGAAGTTGGATGTGGAGTAAGAGAAGCCTGTGGTCAGAAGCAGGCAAATCAGGATCTAATGAAAGCCTAGAGAGCTGTTGTGACACTGGGGTGACCAGACTAAACCAGAGTACAGGATTTGGGTCCTAGACTATATCAAGGGGTGAGATGTATAGAGAAGAGCAGAAGAACTCATCCTAATTGACCCTGGAGAAGAATGTGCAGGATCTGACCAGGCAGAGACATTGGGTGCCATGCCCAGCTATTTACAGGAAGGGTGGATATTTGAATTCAGGTTCGAATACTCATACCTCTCTCCCCAGCTCTCAATCGCAAAAAAAGCAAATGAAGCTAAACGTGCTCTTTTATAACAGCATTAATCTCATCTTCAAAAATAAGATATCTTGCCAGTCATGAAAATACACGTCTTTAATCCCACTGCTCAGAATGTATAATCTCTGAATTCAAAGCCAGGTTGATAATAGTTACTAAAACAAAACAACTAGTTGTTGGGGTTGGGCTGTGGCTCTCCTATCCGTGTTCCAGCCTGGGAGGCATCTTGTAGAGATTTGAAGTTGTCAGAACAGCCTTTTAGCAGAAACTCACCAAATTCAGTTTGTAGTAAATGCCAGAAAATCTTGGAGAACCAGTTCAGCCTTGGAGCAGGTGGCAGGCAGTGTAACATCAAAGGAGAGTGATGAGAAGCAGCACAGCAGGTGGTCCTGCCTCAGTGGCAAACGCATCCTGCCTAGGATGAAGGAGGGTACAACTAGTAGTGTGTCTAAATGCCAGGAGAGAAATGTAATGTTATGAAATAACCTACAAAGACATGACAAAGCCAGGCATGGTGATGCACACTGGTAATTCCAGCAGTCAGGAGGCAAAAGAAAAAAATCATGAGTAAGAGTCCAATCTAGACAAAATAACAAGCTCCAGGCCAGCATGAGCTACATAGTCAAACACTGTCTGAAGAGGAAGGAAAAAGTGATAGAGCAATAGGAATAGAACCAGTCAACACGGTTTCACAAAAATTAATAAGGAAAGCATAATCAACAGATGATATCAATTGTTTTTAAAAACATCAACCAAGAAAACTCATGTATGTTATCAAATACTATCCTTCACATTAATTCACTCAAAGCAATTGATTCTTTCAAAGAGAAAGCTTTAAAATCAGGCAAAGTGTCAGGCAATGGTGGTGCACACCTTTAGTCCCAACACTCAGGAGGCACAAGCAAGGAGATCTCCAAGTTCAGGACCAGGTCTACAAACTGAATTTCAGAAAAGCTAGGGCTACTCAAAGAAACACTATCTTGACAACAAATGGAATCAGGAAAAGTGGCAACTCAATATAGTATCCAACAAAAGAGGTCATGCTGAGAACACTCACAATGAAAGGCTACACTTACGCAAACACACACACATACCCACACACAAATTTGTATCCAAATCCACTTAAAAAATTACAGGGGATGAAAAAGATTAACAGATTTGAAATATGAGTAATTCATTTTTCTGGCCACACAGCTGGAACTTCCTAAGGTCAGGACACAGAAAAAACTAACTATAATCTGTTCCTCACACTGCCATGGCAACAGTAAAGTGCCTCCCTGATGAGCCTAAACTAGGAAGTAGAAGACACTGACAGAAGTGGGACTATCTGTAAACTACAGGCTGCCTAAGCTTCCAAAAGACCTGGGTTTGACCTCTAGCCAGGCCTTACATTATTTGGACAAAAGAAATCTCCAGAAACTGAGGTCCCAGACACAGCACACTTGGGAGAAAAAGGCTCTGGAGAAGCTGCTGGACCTCTCACAGCCAAATAGTTTTGCAGAGCTGCAGGAGACTCCAGGGGAGATGATAAAGAACAGGCAGAGGCAGGCAGGCCAGGCACTGCAGGCACTGAAAGCCTTGCAGTCAGAAGGGAAGCACAGAGAGGAAGAGGCAGTGAGGAGAAAAGAAGCAGAGCTGAGACAAGCAATGGAGATCCCTGAGGAGTGCTGGCCAACAGCTGAAGTGTCCCTAGAAGACATCACTGAAATAATGGAGAGACATCTCAGTCACATGGAACAGACCCTGGCTCACAGTCCAAACCTCTCAGAAGGAGACCTGGTAAGATGGGCATCTGGAGGGCTGGCCCCACAGGGAATTTATAAGACCAGCCACCAAAGAAGCCTGATTCAGAAGAGAGAAGAGCTACTCAGTGTCCCCAAGCAGTTCTCACTTGTTGACCCAGAACACTGCATGGAGATAAAAACAAAGGAATTTTCATCTTTTGAAGAACAACCCATGTTTACACAGATTGTGGAGAGGATGGGTTTCAGTTCAAACTCCTTAGTTAAAGACAAGGTTGGGGACTTAAGAAGCTGGTATGTATGGGTCAAAACAAACAGAAAGAATCTGAGGATACCCACCAATCATATTCAGAGCAAACTTATTGTTGCTCAGCCAAGTTCAGCTACATTCTATTGGCTACCTACCATTTTCACATCAATGATCTTCAACTCTCCAAGGTTGCTCTCCAGAAACTAAAAAGTATTGAAGAACTCCTGGAACAGACTACACTCCACTGAGATTCACTACCCTTACTGAGGAACAGGGCTGAAAACTTTTTCCACAGGTTTGGCTCTCATGCTAACAAATGCCTTCTGCACCTGGGGGGAATCTACTGCTGAAAAGACATTTCAGAAGGTTTCTAAAGTAAGAAAAGCTGGCAAGATGCAAGTAAATCTCCACAGGACAAGAGCTACAGTCACAAAATCAGCAGATGTGTCGTGTCTCTACCCCCATAGTGTCCTTCATTAGGGTTGGAAATGGCCTCTCTGCTTCCAAATCTCAGATCATGAACTCTCTTCTCAGTAAACGTAAACATGATGTGTTTTTTCACAGATACTGAAGAGGAAGCAACAAACAGTGTGTTCTGATGTGGGGAGTGTTGGAAATCTGCTGGTTCTGGCCAGCCAGCCAAAGTGAGGACATGTTTGACAAGAGTCTGACTTTCACTAATCTTCCTGGAGATGCCAAGGAACAAACCCAACAACTCAGATTTTTCCAATATATCTCTTCTACCATAGTGGTCCTCATGCCAGTTTCTGATAACAGTAAAGAAAACCAAAAGCTTGTCAGACACCTCTGTCAGTCATCAACACTTTTGATTTGCTTGATTGATGACAAAGAAAAGGCCATAGCAAATATTTCTGGTAAAAGAATGAGAATTGGCATCAAGAATAGAAATGAGGCAGAATTAACAGAGGAGCTCACCAAAGCCATCAAACGTTTTCTAGTGCTCTCTAACACTGCTCTCAGTTTAGAGGACTGTTCACAGACAGCTGGAGAACAAGGATTCCTCATTGATGAAGACCAGAGAGACTGCAAGGAAGCCAAAGAAATGCCTCAGACTATAATGGCCCTTCTGGAGGAATACAAGTTATCTCAGACAAAAGGAAATTTACTACCCTTTCAAGGACAACTTTGGCATCTTTGGTGTAAGAAGGACAAAGAATTCTATCATCTGACAGAAAAAGGGAATCAGAGCACTGAACAACACAAGAGTGAGATTGCAACATGTAAATGAATAAGACATTCACAGAAGAACTTGGCTTTGATTATGTGCTTGTTGTAAACATAGAAGGACTTCGGGCTCCAGAACTCAACAACAAATCTCAGAATTGGGACCATGAGTCGGCAACATTAGTCATTGCCTTTGGAAACTTGACTCTGATCAATATTTTTGGGTAGAATCACTCAGACATTCAGGACATCCTAGAAATATCTGTTCAAGCATTTCTGAGAATGAAACAAGAAAAAATCTCCCCCAGTTGCCTCTTTGTCAATCAGAATGTGGGAGAAGTTACAGCAAAAGACCAAACTATGGAAGGACAGAGGAGACTGGAACAGAAACTGGATGAAATGACTGCATTGGCTGCAGAGTTGGAAGACTGCTCAAACATAACCCGTTTCAGTGATGTAATTAAGCTTGATGCCAATCGCTATGTCTACTACTTTGCTTACCTCTGGGATGGCAATCCGCCAGTGGTCCGTCCCAATCCTCACTATAGCTACAATGTCCAGGAACTAAGGAATGAAATTCTTTCAACTGCCCAGCAGGAATCTAGGGGAAGGAGCTTGAAAATCTTAGATTTCAAATTCAGAGTTCAAGATTTGTAGAAAGCCCTTGTCAGTGAAAACATCAGTTTCAGTTTCAGGAACACCCAAGAGGTCATAGCCATGAGCAAACTGGAAACCATGTATAGCCACTGGACCTGGGAGCTAAGGAGTCATGTACTGGACTTACAGAATCATCTGGACAATCAGATTCAAAATGGGAAAATCCTGACACTCACATCTAATTTGCTGGAGAATCCACTTGGTAAGAAATATGAAACCATCAAACATGAATTTGACAAATATTTCAAAGAAGACCCAGATAGTGAATTATTGGTTCAGTGGAAAGCAAATTTTGAACACAATCTACTAATCCTTAAAGACACACTTATTTCAGATGTCAGAAGGAAATGCAATTAACATATCAGTCTTTAAAAAAGCCAAAAAATTCTTGATACCCAAAAATCACAATATGAAAATCAGTTGTTAGAGTGGAGCTGACAGTTAGTTTTAAGTGAGACTGGTTAGGAATCAAGTGACAAAGAATTGGAAGAGAATTTCAGTCTACTTTGAAAAAGTGGATCTACAATGTGTCTTCCAATGTCCCTCATGTCACAGAGCCCAGCATTGTCTTCAGATTCTGAAAATATCCTTCTGGAATATTTCAAGAAGGAGAAAACTATTGTGCAAAGACTAAAAATAAAGTCTCGAGAAACTTTTAAAATCAAATATGGCAAACATATCCAAATGAAAAAAGAACATGTTGTATTTACAAAGAGTTTAAAACCTCATCACAAATTATCCATGGATGTCACTACTAACAATATTCTTTATAAATTTACTGAAACACTTAAAAACATTTGGAAGCAAAAGCGTGATTACAGTCAGAATTACTTTCATGAAATCTTGAAGATCATAGAAAATGAGCTGAAATCTGAACCCTGTGAGGGAGACTACACATTTACCAAAGACTACATCATTGACTTATCCTTGTACTTATTCCAAAGAGCATCCAAGGATTTCAGGAAAATGCATGAGGCATTCAAGAGTGCAAATGATCCTGTGAACTATCTGGAGTGAATAGAGAATAGATGATTATCCAGCCTAGCTGAACAACTTCGAAAATAAGATATAAGATAAACTGTTTGTTTCTTGGTAAATACAAATTGGTCAACATCTAAGCATAGAGAAAAGTTGCTACTGTAGACTTGGCTTGCTTAATCTTTGTTAATCAATGACGAAAGAATTGTGGCTTTGGGATTAGTATGAAGGAAAAGATAGATGAAAGAAAGTTAGGTGAGAAATGTTTCATTAGATGTGAGTTTCAAAAGAGGAATACACAATCAATACTCCTGTTGTAATTTCCTGTTGTGTGATGGCTTGATTCTGTTTTTGAAGAACATGGGTTTTGGTGATTGTTTTTAGAAAATTTGTAACTTGTAATCAGGTAATCTTTTACAAACATAGAGAACTTTGTCTTAGATGATGTTAAAAGGATAACTGAAAATAAAGTTGTTGGAGCTCACACTTTGCAGATTGCTTCCTCCACCAAATGTGTGAGCATGTGCCTGCTTTATTTACATCATCACCAACCCCATATCCCCTCATTTGATCATTGACATAGCTAGTCTTTAACATCCTAGTATCAATTTAAGTTGCATTATAAATGAAATAAGTCAAAATACATCAGTAACTATTGTAAGACTTGAAGATCTTCTATTAAAAAGATTTTACTTCTCTCTGATTTGATATCTCCTGCTTTCTCCAAGTGTACTAAATAAATTAATGTTTATTCTTTTGGCTTTCTTTTTGCTTGTTTACTTTGATTTTGGTTGCTTTCTGTTTTTGTTCTTTTGGGAGGGTATTGTTCTCATGTGTTACCTATTTTTCTTTTATTGCATGTTTGTGCGTTTGTTTGAAAGAAATGAACATACTAATAATAAAATTGTATCAGTATGGGTGTGGGCTATCAGACCAATTTCCTAGTTGCCTGGAAATCAATCTTCTCTTAGAGGCCAGCAGATGAAGATGTAGACCTCTCTGCACCTCCTGTACCATGCCTTCCTGCATGATGCCATGTTCCCACCTTGATGCTACCAGATTGAACATCTAAACCTGTTAGCCAGCCCCAATTAAATGTTGTACTCATAAGGATTGCCTTGGTCATGGTGTCTGTTCACATTAGTAAAACCCTAAGTAAGACAATGTTTAACAATGATTTTGAATGTGGGTGATCTACAATCACCTAGGAGACAAGCCTCCAAGTACACCAGTGAAAGATATTTTTAGATTGGTAGTCTATGTCCATGAGAGTTGACAATGATTAGATTACTGGAGGTAGAAGGACTGTCTGTAGCTGGGAAGCACCATTTCCTGGCCTGAAGTCCTAGACTACATAAAAAGGAGGAAATTCCCTGAGCACAGAGCATTCACTGCTCTCCTTTGTTGGAGATCCAGAGCTCAAGTTTCTGTCTCTACAACATCTCCCCACCTTGAACTCACACCATGACTGAAGCTATTCTTCCTTCAGTGACTCTGTCTAGTATTTGTCCCAGCAATAAGTAATGTTACCTACACTAGGTACTTTTCTGCTCTTAAGATAAAATAACCAAAAGCTACTTACAGAAGAAAAAGATGGTTTGGCCATGGTTCTGGAAGTCTAAGAGTCCCTCACACTGGGAAAGCACAGCAACAAAAATCAGGAGCAAGAAGCTGAGAGGTCACATCTCAACTTCACAAAGAAAACAGAGAGGGCAAACTGTGAGTTATTGAAGCTATAATCTCCTAAGCATGATGCCAATGTTTTACTTCTCACAGCAAATCTACATAGGTCTGAGAAGAAATGAGGTATATCCTAAAAATTTATACCCCCACAAACAGTGTAACCAGATGGGGATTAAGCACTGAAATATATAAGCCTACAGGCCACTTCTCATCAAAATCACAATATTCCACTCCTGACCCCTATAAACTCAGAGCCATATCAAAATACAAAATGCATTTACTCCAACATTTAAAAAAATCCACATAATATTTAATAGTCATGGATTAAAACTCCACAGTCCAAAGTCAATTCTCAGACTTGAGGAAGACTACTAACTGACACCATGAACAATCATAAAGTTTTTTTTTTTAATCATAAAGTTAAATAAGAGTTTTTTAAAAGAATTACATATTTTCTTCTTTCTTATTATATATTTTGTTTATTTTTCATTTCAAATGTTATCCTCTTTCTTAGTTTCCCCACAAACCCCCAACCCCTATTCCTTTCTCCTTCTCTCTGCTCATCAACCCACCTACCCCTGATTCCTGGCCATGGCAATGTCCTATACTGGGACATAGAACCTTCACAGAACCAAGGGCCTCTCCTCCCACTGATGACTGACTGATTAGGCCATCCTCTGCTACATATGCAACTAGAGCCAAGAGTCCCACAATGTGTTTTCTTTTTTTGGTGGTTTAGTCCCAAGGAGTTCTGGAGATACTGGTTAGTTCATATTGTTGTTCCTCCTATGGGACTGCAAACCCCTTCGGCTCATTGGGTACTTTCTCTAGCTCCTTCATTGGGGATCTGTGCACCATCCAAGGATGGCTATAAGTATCCACTTCTGTATTAGTCAGGCACTGGCAAAGCCTCTCAGGAGACATTTATAACCTGTCAGCAAGCTCTTGCTGGCATCCACAATAGTGTCTGGTTTTAGTGTGGAACTATCTAGGATAGATCCCCAGGTAGGGCAGTCTCTGGATAGTCATTCCTTCAGTTTCTGCTCCACACTTTGTCTCTGTAACTCCTTCCATGGGTATTTGTTCCCCCCTTCTAAGAAGAACCGAAGTATCCACACTTCAGTCTTCCTTCTTTTTGAGTTTCATGTGTTTTGCGAATTATATCTTGGATATTCTGAGCTTCTAGCCTAATATCCACTTATCATTGAGTGTAGATCATGTGTGTTCTTTTGTGATTGTGTTACCTCACTCAAGATGATATCCTCCAGATCCACCCATTTGCCTAAGAATTTCATAAATTCATTGTTTTTAATAGTTGTGTAGTACTCCATTCTGTAAATATATCACATTTTCTGTATCCATTTGTCTGTTGAGGGACATCTGGGTTATTTCCAGCTTCTGGCTATTGTAAATAAGGCTGCTATGAACATAGTGGAGCATGTTTCCTTATTACCAGTTGGAACATCTTCTGGGTATATGCCCAGGAATGGTATTACTGGATCCACTGGTAGTTCTATGTCCAATTTTCTGAAGTAATGGCAAACTGATTTCCAGAGTGGTTAGTTATACCAGCTTGCCATCCCACCCGCAATGGAGGAGTGTTCCTTTTCCTCTACATCCTCACAAGCATCTGCTGTCACCTGAGTTTTTGATCTTAGCCATTCTGATTGGTGTGAGGTGGAATCTCAGGGTTGTTTTGATTTGCATTTCCCTGATGACTAAGGATGTTGAAATTTTTTTAGGTGCTTCTCAGCAAGTTACATATTTGCTGAGAACATAGCAGAAAATATGTTCCCATTTCAAAGTGGGGATTTTGAGGAAAGAGTAAAGAAAAGCAAGCAGAAATCCACAAGGGAAAATTCCAAGACTTCTAGTTCTGTATCTAGTGTATAAAGTATAGGCATACTTACTCTCAAAGGACTTCTATGTATCCAGCCCTCCAGCTCTACTGCCTGGAATGTACAGTTCTTACTTATTCTACGCCCACTTTCTGTATGGAGCACCCATTGGCAGATATCTCATGCCTCAGATATCTTCAACAAATTGGGAAAATGTAGTATACATTTTTAAGGAAGATTCACATAGATTCTTACATTGAATCCAACAGCTTTCACTCACACCAACAATGAAAGTGTTCCCCTTTCTCTGAATCCTCACCAGCATTTCTTGTGATTTGTATTTTGACTTTGGCCATTCTCACTGTCTTACAATGAAATCAAAAGTAGATTTACTTTACGTTTCCCTGACAGTTAAAGATATTTATATTTTTTAGAACTATACCTTGGTCATTTGTATTTCTTCTTCTATGAAGTTTGTTTTGCTCCATACCTTATTCTGCAATAGGGCTGTTTTCTTGGTGTTTAGTGTTTTAATGCTTTATATATTCTAGGCAGTAACCCTCTGTCAGATTCAAAATTGATGAAAACTTTCCCCTTCTTTCTGTTTTTCCATCATCATGGTGTTCTTTGCTATCCAGAAGTTTTTAGTCTCAAGAGGTCCTGACTGTCTATTTTGATCTTAATGTCTGTGGCACCACAGTCATTGTTCAGAATGTCCTTATTTATGCCTATGCATTGAGGTGCATTTTCTGCATTCTCCTCTGTTGAAATCAGATTATCAAGTTTTGGTGATTAAGTATTTTCACTTGACACAAAGTGGGGTCATATGGGAAACTGAGGAAGGGATTTCAATTTGAGAATTACCTCTTTCATATTTGCCTGTGGTTGTCTGTCGATCGGGCATTTTCTGAAAAATGATCTATATAGGAGGACCCAGCCACTATTATCATTGTCACTGCAGGACTAGTGACTCTAGATTATATAATAAAATACCTGAGCAAGCCATGAGGAACAAGACAATAAGTAACACTCCTCCATGCTTTCACTTCAGTTCTTCCTTCTAAGTTCCTACTTAATTTACTCAATAATGATCTGTAATGAAAAATTGTAAGCCAAATAAACTGGTCCCTCTTCAAGTTGGCTTCATTCAGTATTTTACCAAGGCAACAGAGAAGCAAACTAGGACACAGCTTTTCTTTTCCAATTTTTTAATTGGATATTTTATTTACTTACATTTCAAATGTTATCCCCTTTCCCAGTTTCCCCTCTGCAAACACCCTATGAAATCCCCCCTTACCCTGCTTCTATGAAGGTGTTCCACCACCCATCCACTTTGGCCTCACTGCCCTAGCATTCCTTTACACTGGGGCATTATACCTTCACAGGACCAAGGGCTTTCCTTCCCATTGATGCCAGATAGGACCCTTCAGCTCCTTCAGTCCTTCCCCTAACTCATCCACTGGGGTTCCAACCCTCAGTCAGATGTTTGGCTGTGAGAATCCATGTCTGTATTGGTCAAGATCTGGCAGACCATCTCAGAGGACAGCTGTACCAGGCTCCAGTCAGCAAGCACTTCTTGGCATCAGCAATAGTGTCTGGATTTGGTGTCTGCATGTGGCCTAGATTCCTAGGTTGGGCAGTTTCTGGATGGCCTTTCCTTCAGTCTCTGCTCCAATCTTTGTCCCTGTATTTTCTTTAGACTTGATCAATTCAGGGTTAAAATTTTGAAGATAGTTGGGTGGCCCCATCGCTCAATTAGGGAGTCATGCTTAACCTCTGGATATGGTCTTGACAAGTTCTCCTTCCCCTTTGTGGGGTATTTCAGCTGCCATCCCCTTTAGGTCCTGAGGGACTCTTGCTTTCCTGGCATCTGGGACTTTCTGGTTGTTATCTCCAAATAAAACCAGATACACTAAAACTTATAGAGGAGAAAGTGAAGAAGAGCCTTGAACACATGGGCACAAGAGAAAAATTCCTGAACAGAACACAAATAGCTTATGCTCTAAGATCAAGAAGGGGTTCAAAATACTCATTGGAGGAAATACAGAGACAAAGTTTGGGCCAGAAACAGAAGGAAAGGCCATCCATTGACTGTCCTACCTGAGGATCCATCCCATATACAGTTACCAAATCCAGACACTATTCTGGATGCCAACAAGTGCTTACTGAAAGGAGCCTGATTAGTTGTCTCCTGAGAGGCTCTGCCAGTGCCTGACAAATACAGAAGTAGATGTTGACAGCCATCCATCAGAATGAGCACAGGGTCCTCAATGGAGGAGCTAGAGAAAGCACTGAAGGAACTGAAGGGGTTTGCAGACCCATAGGAGGGACAACAATATGAACCAACCATTACCCCCAGAGCTCCCAGGGACTAAACCACCACCTAAAGGGTTGGGACCCATGTCTATAGCCACATATGTAGCAGAGGATGGCCTTGTGGGACATCAATGAAAGGAGAGGCTCTTAGTCTTGTGAAAGCTTGACTCACCAGTGTAGGGGAATGTCAGGATAGGGAAGCTGGAGTGGGTAGATTAGTGAAATGGGGGGGGGAGTGATGGGACAGGGGAGTTTGGGGAGGAGAAATGAGGAAAGTAGATAAAATTTGCAATGTAAATGAAGAAAATCTCTAATTAAAAAAAAAAAAAGAACTGCAAGGACAAAAACTGGAGAAGAGACTGAGGGAAAGGCAGTCCAGTGACAGGCTCAACTTGGAATCCATCTCAAGAGGAGGTTTCAAGGTCTGATATTATAACTGATGTTATGGTGTCCTTACAGACAGGAGCCTAAGATGACTGTGCTCTGAGAGGCTCATCCAGCAGCTGACTGAGACTGATGCATATATTTATACCCAGCTATTGGACTGAAGTAAGGGAGCCCTGTGGTTGAATTAGGGAAAGGCTAGAAGAAGTTGAGGAGGAAGGCGACTCCATAGGAAGACCAGCACTCTCAACTAACCTGGAATCCTGACATCTCTCAGACACTGAGCCACTAACCAGGCAGCAAGCATCAGTTTGTCTGAGGCCCCTGAAACATATACAGCAGAGGACTGCCTGGTCTGGCCTCAATGGGAGAAGATGCACCTAAACCTGCGTAGACTTGAGGGCTCAGGAAATAGGGAGGCTGGTGGGAGGGAGCATCCTCTTAAAGACTGGGGGTGGCGGGAGAGGGAAGGGATGAGGATCTGTGTGTGAGGGTGGACCTGGAAGGGGACTATAAAAAAATAAAAGCAATATGAAAAATAAAGAAAGATAGAAATACATCATAGTCCAATAGTATATCTTAGCATTGGTCAATACCTTAGTTATGTTTTATCAGTCTACAAATATATTTCTCCATTATCTGGCCATTTAGCAACACTATTAAGAATTAAGATCAAATAAATTTTATTCAATAGAAACATCTGTTTTTGGACCACTCAGAGCTGGTCTTGTACTGAAATCTTAAGGGCTTTAAAAATATTTTTAGTTTACATTTACTTATTCAGGGTGTGTGTGTGTGTGTGTGTGTGTGTGTGTGTGTGTGTGTGTGTGTAAGCACAGCACACTGTGGAAGTCAAGAGGATAACAACTGTAGGAGTTAGTTCTCTTTTTCTACCACATGGGTTCTAGGAATAGAACTCAGGGTATGTTGGGTTGCTAGTGCCTTTAACTGCTGAACCATCTTCCTGGCCTTCTTGAAGTGTTTTTAAGGGTATTATTAACTAACATTAAATGAAATCTTTCTAAACCCAGGCTCATGGCATTTACCTGAGAAGAGTGAATGAAGACTTTTGTTCCATATTGCTGGTATTAGAGATGCTGGCTGGAGTCTAAGCTCCAGGCTTTGTTAATGAAAGAAACTCTAAAGACAGGAGTAGGAGAGAAAATGTGTTGAAGGAAGCCTGAGGAATGTGAGGGAAAGGGGGCAAAGTGGTTTCTCTATTAATAAAATTGTCCTCTCAAAGGAAACATACAAGTTAAAGATTTTTTTCTTTATTGTGACTATGCTAGATAAGCTCTTCCAGGTAAAAAAACAAAACATCCAAACTTATATATTGAGTCTGCTAGAACTGGAAAGCCCTAAGCAATGATAATGCAGAGTCATAAGATAGAGAGCTTTGTAGTGGAGAAGCATGCCATAAAATGACTAATACCTGGACCTATACCTTGGTGTTTATTACTCTTTGGGTTGAAATTGAAAAATACAATGTAAAAATGTGGATTGACTGTTTATGAATGAAAAGGGAACACCAAGCCCTCCCTGAATGTACAAGATGCCAGGAGGTCCTAAAATCTCATGATCAAACAAACATATCACTGACAAGTTTGGGCAAGCATGAAGAAGCATTCCTTGGAAACCCCCAATGCCAAGAAAAACACACACACAAAAAAAGCAAAAACAGTTGTAACTTGCATGAACATAGGCAAAGTTGAAACTGCTTAAGCATATAATAGATAGAGATATAGAAATTGAGAGGGGAAAGGGAATAGAGAGGGGAAGAAGTGAGGGAGAGATTTGGCATACAAAACTGGCATCCTTGGTCATGTCTTCTATTGCCTTGGCTTATTTTTTTTAAATCTCTGCTTACTTTTCTTGCATAAGGATTTGGTGCATTGTGGGAAGTCATAGAAATAATGATGCTCCTTTATGTCCTCACAGAGCTAGCCATATTTACTATATGAGGAAGGAAATATTTAGTCTGATCATGACTTCCGATGCTTCCCACGTCCTTAGTCTTTTCAAAGAGGTCTGGATTAAACCAACAAGACTGGTGTTGTATGCCAGATACAAAATCTAAAAATTGTGACTATTCAAATTTATCAAATGTGGGTGCAGAGAGATGTTTAAAGGGGACCTATGTTTGCCTCTGAGACTCACAACTGCCTATAACTCCAAATCCAAGGGATCCAATGAGCTGGCCTCTGTGGGACATGGACACAAACACAGACATGAAAACAGTCATGAACAGATACATGCACATACTCCCCCAAACACACACACACACACACACACACACACACACACACACGAAGGAAAAAATTATCAAATGTTTGGGTCAAAGAAACAATGTTCTTAGAGACTTGTTGAGAGTATATGAAATCCATTGATTCATCTTGCTATTTTAAAACATACTCACTTGCATTCACAATTAATATAAGGAAGTTCTTCAAAACTCTCCCATACATCGGCCATGACTCTGTGAGTGTGTACTAAACATTTAAATGGTTCTAGCACTACTCTTCTGAGCAGTTTAGAAATATATCAAAGATAGGAAAAAATTGAGTTTGAACTCAGGTCAAAAAATTCAGGTGAATGCTAGTGCTACTATGTTCTGGCCTCCTGAATTTTAGCCAAGTAATTGAAGCTTTCTATGCCTTTGTTTTCTAATCCAAAATGATGATAGTAACAATACCTATCACCTAGGAATACTATGAGGATAAAATGAATTACCTACATATATCTTAAAAGAGCCTCTAAAACATAAAAAGTACTAGCAAATGGTAGCCAGTAGAGATTTGATACAATTACTATAGTTTGAATAAAGTTTAGATTCTATTCAAAGTGGTAGATTTAGCATTATTCTTGTACTTTTCATGGCTTGTTACTCCTAACATTTATAGGGTACATAGTCTCATTCTGCATTGTATTCAGACTGGCCTTGCATGTGGTAGGGAGAGGAAGTGGGTGGTTCTACAGCTAGAACATGAAAGGCCTGTAGCTTTTACCCAGATGTGTTTCACTCTATCTTGAACTTGAGATGCCATGCCAAAAAAAAAAAGAAAGAAAGAAAGAAAGAAAGAAAGAAAGAAAGAAAGAAAGAAAGAAAGAAAAGAAAAGAAAAGAAAAGAAAAGAAAAGAAAAGAAAAGAAAAGAAAAGAGAAAAAATAAAATAAAACCCAACTATCTTGAGGTCATGATGTTAAGAAGAACTCACATTACCCCATCTTGAGAAGCCTCATGGAAGAAAAGAAAGATGCCCTCCATAAAAGTCACCTTATTTGTGGCCCTATATATCATGCCATTAACCCTACAAAAACTACAGATTTGTGAACCTCATATATGGTTGCTTTCAGTTGTATTATTATAAAACATATAACAATTTTATCAGTTTTTTCTGCTTCTTTTTTGTACATATTTTTATCTATATGTAACTGATGGCTCGAGAGGAACTAGGTGCAGCATCAAAGAAGCCCAAAATAATAGGCAAAAGGGTGGACAGGTAACCAAAATGGTTGTGTTCAATGGGGTAGTTCAGCCCTCTGGGCTGGAGAGTTCAGGGTATGCCAGCAAGCAAGCCAGGAGGGCCCTATAACTGGTAGGAGCTGAGGGACTCAGAGAGAATTTGTAGGTCACAGTCTGTTTCTGCTATGTTAAATAGGCATCTCAGCCTTTTGTTCAAGGTTTGAAACCTAAGAATAGGACAACTTTGTGAGGTTGTTTACCTTCAACTTTTACCTGGGTTCTGAGTCACAGCATCTTTAACACTGAGCTAGTTTACCATCTCTAACTCTCAATCTTGTGCGAGTTATCTTTTTAGTTTACTTGGACAAAGAGTAACGTTTATACAAATAAACTACAGAATTAATATATAAGCAAATATTATGGTTAGAATAAGGCAACTTACCCTCTATTGTCTATACTGTGTAGTATCCTTCAACAATTAAGTGAGTCAACTCCAAAGTTTTTGTTCTCATGTGTTTGATATCTTTTCTTTTTTATACAATTTGAAATGTAGCCAGCATGTTTACAGATAAAGATTAGATCCAGACCTTTCAGAATTCATCTGCCTGTTGTCAGCAACCTTTTTTTGTGGTCTGAAGATAACTCAGTAGTTATCATTCTTTCTGCAGTGACTGCTCAAGGGCTTCCACCTGTTTCGCAGTGTTCTCTTGTATTTCTTTAAGTGAGTTATTAATGCCCTTCTTAAAATCCTCTACCAGCATTATGAGATATGATTTTAAATCTGAGTCTTGCTTTTCAGGTGTGTTGGGGTATCCAGGACTCGTTGAGGTGAAAGTGCTGGGTTCTGATGATGGTGAGCAGTCTTGGTCTCTGTTAGTAAAATTCTTATATTTGCCTTTCACCATCTGGTAATCTCTGGCATTAGTTGTTATACCTATCTCTGGCTGGAGTTTGTTTCTCCTATAATTCTGTTAGCCTCTGTCAGCACTCCTGGGAGTCCAACTCTCTCCTGAGTCTCAGTGGTCAGAGTACCCTCTGCTGGCCACCTCTCCTCTGATGGGGAAGGAGTGCAGATGTCTGGAGCTCAGATCTGCTTCCTGGCTGAAGATGGCCTGTCTCAGAAGCTATGTTGCTTCTGCAGTCCGCAGGTTTTCCTGTGCAGATTGGGCTCTGATGGACCCAGGATATAAGATGGCTCTCTCTCCTGCTCAGGCTGTTAGAGCTGTCCCTGGCAGGCACCTCTCCTCTGGTGGGGTAGGAGCACAGGGGTCTGGCACTCAGATCTGCTTCCTGGCTGAAATGATAGCCCGAAACGGGGTCTGTCCTAGAAGCTATGTTGCTTCTGCCATCTGCAGGCTTTCCTATGCAAACTGGGCTCTGAAGGACTCAGAATACAAGATCAGGGATTCTCTTTTAATTTTAAAATTATTTTAAGAAGTAGCTTGGTCTTCATGCAGAACTCCTACAAGTGGGAGCAGGGGCTGTTACTGACTTGTCACCTGCCTTTAACACACTTCCGATCAACCCCGGGGTCACGGGTGAGTGGAGCACAGCATCAGCTCCAAAGAATCATGGAGGGTCTTATGCCTGCAGGAACCCCGCCCGACCAGAGGCTGGGATCTGTTCGGGTCCGGGCCACCCCCGCCATCTTCCTTTTGAGCCCAGCAGAGGCCACTAAGGACTCCAGAGTGCTCTCCACACCACAGGGCATCAGGCTCACCTCGGGAACACGGGTGAGTGGAATGCAACACCAGCTCCAAAGAATTGCGGAGGGTCTTGTGCCAGCATTAATTGGAACAAAGGAACCCTGCAGGACCAGAGGCTGGGATTCATTAAGGTCAGGGCCAGTCCCTCCATCCTCTGTATGAACCCGGCCAAGGGCATCTAGGGCACCAGAGGACTCTCCATGCCACAGGACCCCTAGGACACCCAGGACTTCCTGATCACCTGAGAGAACGTAGGTGATAGAAGCAACAAAACTTCTAGGTTAGGGTCCTGTCAGGGCTTCATCCTCAGCCAGGAGGCAGAGCTGAGACCCAGAGCCCTGGGCACATTTCTTGCCAGAGGAGAGTCAGCCTACAGGGAGAGTTCTGACCCCAGAAGTCAGGAGGTGGATCAGAGCTCCAGACTGCTGGAGACCAACATGGAAAGAGGAGAGCTTGCCTGCAGAGAGTGCTCTGACCATTGGAACTCAGGAGAGACTTGGACTACCAGGAGTGCTGACAGAGGCTAAAAGAATCACAGGAGGATAAAGCTCCAACCAGAGACAACTTGAACAATAACATCAGAGATCTCCAGATGGCAAAAGGCAAACATAAGAATCTTACTAACAGAAACCAAGAACACTGGGCATCATCAGAACCCAGTACGCCCACCACAACGAGTCCTGGATACCCTAACTCATCCGAAAAGCAAGAAGCAGATTTAAAATCATATCTCATGATGGTGGTAGAAGATCTTAAGAACGGCATTAATAACTCACTTAAAGAAATACAAGAGAACACTGCTAAAGAGGTAGAAGCCCTTAAAGAGGAAGCACAAAAATTCCTCAAGGAATTACAGGAGAATACTGCTAAACAAGTAGAAGCCCTTAAAGAGGAAATACAAAAATCCCCCAAGGAATTACAGGAGAACACTGCTAAACAAATAGAAGTCCTTAAAGAACTACAGGCAAACACTGCTAAACAGATAGGAGAAACACAAAAATCCCTTAAAGAATTACAGGAAATCACAACCAAACAGGCAATGGGATTGAACAATCCATCCAAGATCTAAAAAGGGAAATAGAAACAATAAAGAAAACACAAAGGGAGACAAATCTGGAGATAGAAACCCTAGAAAATAAATCAGGAACCATATATGCGAACATAAGCAACAGAATACAAGAGATGGAAGAGAAAATCTCAGGTGCAGAAGATTCCATAGGGAACATGGACACAACAATAAAAGAAAATGCAAAAAGATCCTAACTAAAAACATCCAGGAAATCCAGGACACAATGAGAAGACCAAACCTACAGATAATAGGAGATGAGAATGAAGGTTTTCAACTTAAAGGACCAGCAAATATCTTCAACAAAATTATAGAAGGAAACTTCCCATACCTAAAGAAAGAGATGCCCATGAACATACAAGAATCCTACAAAATTCCAAGTAGACTGGACCAGAAGAGAAATTCATCTGGACACATAATAATCAGAACAACAAATGCACTAAATAAAAACAGAATATTAAAAGCAGTAAGGGAAAAACGTCAAGTAACATATAAAGGCAGACCTACTAGAATTACTCCAGACTCCTCACCAGAAAGTATGAAAGCCAGAAGATCCTGGACAGGTGTTATACAGACACTAAGAGAACACAAATGCCAGCCCAGGCTACTATACCCAGCAAAACTCTCAATTACCATAGATGGAGAAACCGCAGTATTCCATGACAAAACCAAACTCACACAACATCTTCCCATGAATCCAGCCCTTCAAAGGATAATAAATGGAAAACACCAACACAAAGATGGAAATTACACCCTAGAAAAAGGAAGGAAGTAATGCTTTAACAAATCTGAAAGCAGAGAGCCACAAGAACAGATTCCCATTTAACAACAAAAATGACAGGAAACACCAATTACTATTCTTTGATTTCTCTTAACATGGACTCAATTCCCCAATAAAAAGATATAGACTAACAAACTGACTACACAAACAGGACCCAACATCTTGCTGCTTACAAGAAACCAACCTCAGTGATAAAGACAGACACTACCTCAGAGTAAAAGGCTTGAAAACAATTTTCCAAAAAAATGGTCCAAAGAAACAAGCTGGAGTAGCGATTCTAATATCCAATAAAATTGACTTCCAACACAAAAAAGACAAGGAGGGACACTTCATACTCATCAAAGGTAAAATCTTCCAAGAGGAAGTCTTAATTCTGAATATCTATGCTGCAAATGCAAGGGCAGCCACATTCATTAAAGAAACTTTATTAAAGCTCAAAGCACACATTACACCTCACACAATAATAGTGGGAGACTTCAACACCCAACTTTGAACAATGGACAGATCTGGGAATCAGAATCTTAACATAGACACATGGACACTAACAGACATTATTAAACAAATGGATTTAACAGATATCTACAAAACACTTTATCCTAAAACAAAAGGATATACCCTCTTCTCAGCACTTCATGGTATCTTCTCCAAAATTGACCATATATTTGGTCAAAACACGGGCCTCAACAGATACAAAAATATTGAAATCATCCCATGTATCCTATCAGATCACCAAAGACTAAGGTTGATCTTCAATAACAGCATAAATACTAGAAAGCCAACGTTCACATGGAAACTGAACAACACTCTACTAAATACCTTGGTCAAGGAGGAAATAAAGAAAGAAATTAAAGACTTTTTAGAGTTTAATGAAAATGAAGCCACAACATACCCAAACTTATGGGACACAATGAGGCAGTCCTAAGAGGAAAAGCATAGCCCTGAGTGTCTCCCAAAAGAAACTAGAGAGAGCATACACTAGCAGTCTGACAACACATCTAGAAGCTCTAGAATGAAAGGAAGGAATTTCACCCAAGAGAGATGTCAGGAAATAATCAAAATTATGGCTGAATACAACCAAGCGGAAACAAAAAGAACTATTCAAAGAATCAACCAAACCAGGAGCTGGTTCTTTGAGAAAATCAACATGATACATAAACAATTTTCCAGACTAACTAGAGGGCACAGGGACAGTATCCTAATTAACAAAATCAGAAATAAAAAAGGAGACCCACCAACAGATCCTGAGGAACACCACGACATCATCAGATCCTACGACAAAAGGCTATACTCAACAAAACTGGAAAACCTGGATGAAATGGACAATTTCCTAGAGAGATACCAGGTACCAAAGTTAAATCAGGATCAGATTAACGATATTAACAGTCCCATCATCCCTAAAGAAAGAAAAGCAGTCATTAATAGTCTCCCAACCAAAAAAAGCCCAGAACCAGATGGGTTTAGGGTAGAGTTCTATCAGGCCTTCAAAGAACACCTAATTCCAACTCTCTTCAAACTATTCCACAAATTAGAAACAGAAGGTACTCTACCCAATTCATTCTATGAAGCCACAATTACTCTGAAACTTAACCTCACAAAGATCCAGCAAAGAAAGAGAACTTCAGACCAATTTCCCTTATGAATATTGATGCAAAAATACTCAATAAAATCCTTGCAAACTGAATCCAAGAACACATCAAAACAATCATCCTTCCTGACTAAGTAGGCTTCATCCCAGGGGTGCAGAAATGGTCTAATATATGGAAATCCATCAACATAATCCACTATATAAACAAACTCAAAAACAAAAACACATGATCATCCTTTTAGATGCTAGGAAAGCATTTGACAAAATCCAGCACCCCTTCATGATAAATGTCATGTAAAGATCAGGAATTCAAGGCCCATACATAAACGTAATAAAAGCAACATACAGCAAACCAGTAGCCAACATCAAACTAAATGGAGAGAAGCTGGAAGCAATCCCAGTAAAATCATGGACTAGACAAGGCTGCCCACCTTCTCTCTAACTATTCAATATAGTACTTTAAGTTCTAGCCAGAGCAATTTGAAAACAAAAGGAGATCAAGGGAATACAAATTGGAAAGGAAGATGTCAAAATTTCCTTCTTTGCAGATGATATGATAGTATATATAAGTGACCCTAAAAATTCCACCAGAGAACTCCTAAACCTGATAAACAGCTTCAGTACAGTAGCTAGATATAAAATTAACTCAAACAAATCAGTGACCTTTCTCTACACAAAGGATAAACAGGATGAGAAAGAAATTAGTGAAACAACACCTTTCACAATTGTCACAAATAATATAAAATACCTTGGTGTGACTCTAACTAAGGAAGTGAAAGATCTGTGTGATAAGAACTTCAAGTCTCTAAAGAAAGAAATCTAAGAATATCTCAGAAGATGGAAAGATCTCCCATGCTCATGGATTGGCAGGATTAATATAGTAAAAATGGCTATCCTGCCGAAAGCAATCTATACATTCAATGCAATCCCCATCAATATCCCAACTAAATTCTTCACTGAGTTAGAAAGGGCAATTTGAAAATTCATCTGGAATAACAAATCACCTAGGATAGCAAAAACTATTCTCAACAATAAAAGAACCTCTGCTGTAATCACCATGCCTTACCTCAAGCTGTACTACAGAGCAATTGTGATAAAAACTGCATGGTACTGGTACAACGACAGACAGGTAAATCAATGGAATAGAATTGAAGACCAAGAAATGAACTCACACACCTATGGTCACTTGATCTTCAACAGTGAACTAAAACCATCCAGTGGAAAAAGGACAGCATTTTCAACAAATGTTGCTGGCACAACTGGTGGATATCATGTAGAAGACTGAGAATTGATCCATTCTTATCTCCTTGTACAAATCTCAAGTCAATGTGGATCAAAGATCTCCATATAAAACCAGAGACTCAGAAATTTATAGAGGAGAAAGTGTGGGAAAATTCCTAAACAGAACAGCAATGGCCTATGCTGTAAGATCAAGAATCAACAAATGGGACCTCTTAAAATTGCAAGCTTCTTCGGTGAAGTAGCTGGATATAAAATTAACTCAAACAAGTCAATGGCCTTTCTCTACAAAAAGAATAAACAGGCTGAGAAAGAAATTAGGGAAGCAACACCATTCTCAATAGTCACAAATAATATAAAATATCTTGGCATGACTCTAACTAAGGAAGTGAAAGATCTGTATGATAAAAACTTCAAGTCTCTGAAGAAAGACATTAAAACAGATCTCAGAAGATGGAAAGATCTCCCATGCTCATGGATTGGCAGGATCAACATTGTAAAAATGGCTATCTTGCCAAAAGCATTCTACAGATTCAATGCAATCCCTATCAAAATTCCGACTCAATTCTTCAACGAATTAGAAAGAGCAATCTGTAAATTCGTCTGGAATAACAAAAAAATCTAGGATAGCAAAAACTCTTCTCAAGGACAAAAGTACCTCTGGTGGAATCACCATGCCTGACCTAAAGCTTTACTACAAAGCAATTGTGATAAAAACTGCATGGTACTGCTATAGTGACAGACAAGTAGACCAATGGAATAGAATTGAAGATGCAGAAATGAACCCACACACCTATGGTCAATTGATCTTCGACAAGGGAGCTAAAACCATCCAGTGGAAGAAAGACAGCATTTTCAACAAATGGTGCTGGCACAACTGGTTGTTATCATGTAGAAGAATGCGAATTGATCCATTCCTATCTCCTTGTACTAAGGTCAAATCTAAGTGGATCAAGGAACTTCACATAAAACCAGAGACACTGAAACTTATAGAGGAGAAAGTGGGGAAAAGCCTTGAAGATATGGGCACAGGGGATAAATTCCTGAATAGAACAGCAATGGCTTGTGCTGTAAGATCGAGAATTGACAAATGGGACCTCATGAAACTCCAAAGCTTCTGCAAGGCAAAAGACACCGTCAATAAGACAAAAAGACCACCAACAGATTGGGAAAGGATCTTTACCTATCCTAAATCAGATAGGGGACTAATATCCAATATATATAAAGAACTCAAGAAGGTGGACTCCAGAAAATCAAATAACCCCATTAAAAATGGGGCTCAGAGCTGAAAAAGCATTCTCACCTGAGGAATACGGAATGGCTGAGAAGCACCTGAAAAAATGTTCAACATCCTTAATCATCAGGGAAATGCAAATCAAAACAACCCTGAGATTCCACCACATACCAGTCAGAATGGCTAAGATCAAAAATTCAGGTGAGAGCAGATGTTGGCTAGCATGTGGAAAAAGAGGAACACTCCTCCATTGTTGGTGGGAGTGCAAGCTTGTACAACCACTCTGGAAATCAGTCTGGAGGTTCCTCAGAAAATTGGACATAGTACCACCAGAAGATCCCACAATACCTCTCCTGGGCATATATCCAGAAGATGTCCCAACCGGTAAGAAGGACACATGCTCCACTATGTTCATAGCAGCCTTATTTATAATAGCCAGAAGCTGGAAAGAACCCAGATGCCCCTCAACAGAGGAATGGATACAAAAAATGTGGTACATTTACACAATGGAGTACTACTCAGCTATTAAAAAGAATGAATTCATGAAATTCCTAGGCAAATGGTTGGACCTGGAGGGCATTATCCTGAGAGAGGTAACACAATCACAAAAGAACTCAAATAATATGTACTCACTGATAAGTGGATATTAGCCCAGAAACTTAGTATAGAGAGATATACGGTACAATTTGCAAAACACATGAAACTGAAGAAGAACGAAGACCAAAGTGTGGACACTTTGCCCCTTCTTAGAATTGTAAACAATCACCTATGGAAGGAGTTACAGAGACAAAGTTTGGAGCTGAGACAAAAGGATGGACCATCAAGAGACTGCCATATCCAGGGATCCATCCCATAAATTCGCCTCCAAATGATGACACCATTGCATACACTAGCAAGCGTTTGGTGCAAGGTCCGTGATATAGCCGTCTCTTGTGAGACTAGGCCGGGGCCTAACAAACACAGAAGTGGATGCTCACAGTCAACTATTGGATGGATCACAGGGCCCCCAAGGAGGAGCTAGAGAAAGTATCCAAGGAGATAAAGGGATCTGCAACCCTATAGGTAGAACAACATTATGAACTAACCAGTACCCTGGAGCTCTTGACTGTAGCTGCATATGTATCAAAAGATGGCCTAGTAGGCCATCACTGGAAAGAGAGGCCCACTGGACAGGCAAACTTTATATGCCCCAGTACAGGGGAATGCCAGGGCCAAAAAATGGGAATGGGTGGGTAGGGGAGTGGGGGGGGGTGTAGGAGGCTTTGGGATAGCATTGGAAATGTAATTGAGGAAAATACATAATTAAAAAAAAAGAAAAGAAAATAGCAAATGATAAAAAAAAATTGCAAGCTTCTGTAGGGCAAAAGATACTGTCAATAAGACAAAAAGGCCACCAACAGATTGGGAAAGGATTTTTACCAATCCTAAATCTGATAGGGGATTAATATCCAATATATACAAAGAGATCAAGAAGATGGACTCCAGAACAGAGCTAAACAAAGAATTTTCAACTGAGGAATACCAAAGGGCTGAGAAGCACTTGAAAAAATGTTCAATATCCTTAATCATCAGGGATATGCAAATCAAACAACCCTGAGATTCCACCTCACACCAGTCAGAATTGCTAGGATCAAAAATTCAGGTGACAGCAGATGCTGGTGAGGATATGGAGAAAGAGGAACACTCCTCCATTGCTGGTGGGATTGCAAGCTGGTACAATCACTCTGAAAAACAGTCTGGTGGTTCCTCAGAAAACTGGACATAGTACTACTACTAGACCAGCAATACCTCTCCTGGGCATATACCCAGAAAATGTTCCAACTAGTAATTATGACACATGTTCTACTATGTTCATAGCAGCCCTATTTATAATAACCAGAAGGTGGAATGTACCCAACATAGGAATGAATATAGAAAATGTGGTACATTTACACAATGGAGTACTACTCAGCTATTAAAATCAATGACTTTATGAAATTCTTGGGCAAATGGATATATCTGGAAAATAACATCCTGAGGGAGGGAACCCAATCTCAAAAAACTCACTTGATATGCACTCACTGATAAGTGGATATTAGCCCAGAAACCTAAAATACCCAAGATACAACTTCCAAAACACAAGAAAATCAAGAAGGAAGACCAACACATGGATACTTCATTCCTCCTTAGAATACGGAATAAAATATCCATTGAAGGAGTTGCGGAGACAAAGTTTGGAGCTAAGACGAAAGGTTAGACTATCCAGAGACTGCCCCTCCCGGTGGTCCATCCCATAATCAGCCACCAAATGCAGACACTATCGCATATGCCAGCAAGATTTTGCTGAAGGGACCCTGATATATCTCTCTCCTGTGAGACTTTGCCAGTGACTGGCAAATACAGAAGTGGACGCTTACAGTCATCTATAGGATGGAACACAGTCCCCCAATATAGGAGTTAGAGAAAGTACCCAAGAGCTGAAAGGGTCTGCAACCCAATAGGTAGAACAACAATATGAACTAATCTGTACCCCCAGACCTTGTATCTCTAGCTGCATATGTAACAGAAGATGGCATAGTTGGCCATCATTGGGAAGAGAGGCCCCTAGGTCTAGCAAACTTTATATGCCCCAGTAGAGTGGAACACCAGGGCCAAGAAATGGAAGTGAGTGGGTAGGGGAACGGGTCAGGTGGAAGGTATAGGGGACTTTTAGGATAGCATTTGAAATGTAAATGAAGAAAATATCTAATAAAAATGTGGGAGAAAAAACATTTTCTCCTTTTGGGCTGTCTTGTCTAGAGTCAACAGGAGAGGCTATGCCGAGACTTACTACAACCTGATAAACCAGAGCTGATTGATATCTGTGGGTGACCCCCCTTTCTGAAGAGAAAGAGAGGAGGAGTGAATGGGGAGAGAGGAAGGAATAAGAGGAGAGGAGGGAGAGAAAACTAAGTTTGGGTATAAGATTAATTAATTAAAATATAAAAATGAAAAAGTACGTTGAGTTATAATGTAATTACATCATTTCCTCTTTTCTTTTTTTCCCCTCTAAACTCTCCCATTTACCCAGCTTTTACTCTCTTTCAAATGCATGGCATCTTTTTCTTAATGTGTGTGTGTATACATGTGTGTGTGTTCATAATATATGTTATATATTATAATATCATATATTATGCATGTGTATATATATTTACATATACCACATACACACACACATATATATATTCTAGGCTCCCCGAAAAACAGCTACCTAGCACTAGCTTGCTTCTCTGCCTGCCAGATAGAGCAAGGAACTAGACATATAAGAACTACTCAGCTGGCATTCCCCCTCTGTCTCTTACTCTTACTCTCCCTCGCCTTCACCCCTGTCATTTACACTTACTGTCCCTCACCCTTCCCCTCCCCCTCCATCTTCTCTATTTCTTCCTCACGTTCCCAGCCAATCTCTTTTGGTCCTCTCTCTCTCTTTCTACCCTTCTTTGTCCCTCTTTCTCTGCCTCTACCCCTTTCGAGGTAAGTTCTCTGCTCCCTGACTCCCTACCCCCAGTACTATTATATATATATATATATATATATATATATTATAAAATACCCTTTTATACTAGGCCTGTCACATGTCAATTTTTCCTCAGGGGATAATGTTGTGCTAGAATGTTGTGCTAAGGGACTCCATCTCACTGAAGTATATTGCATTTTTTTAAGACACAACAACCCATGTTAGTATCCAACAAAAGAGCTTATGCTGAGAACACCCAGGAGAGGCTTCATACACACGAAATGGTTTTAAAATACACTTGAACAATTACACATGATGAAACATTAGTAATTCACATTTCTAGCAAGACAGCTGATGATTTCTAAGGTCAGGACACAAACAAAGCTAACTACAATTTGTTCCCCCACAGAGCCATGGCAACAGCAAAGTGTTTCACTGATGAGCCTCAGCTACAAAGCAGAAGGAAGCACAATCTCCAGGAGATGCTGACAGAAGTGGGACTGTCTGTTGACTACTGGTTACCTAAGCTTCAGGAAGATCTGGGTGTCACCTCGGCCCAGGCCTTACAATATTTAGACAGGAATGACCTCCAGAAGCTGAAGTCCCAGACAACACACACATGGGAGAAAAGGGCGCTGGAGAAGTTACTGGACTTCTCACAGCCAAACAGTGTTGCAGAGCTACAGGAGACTCCAAGGGAGATGAAAAAGAACAGGCAGAGGCAGGCAGGACAAGCACTGCAGGCTCTGAAAGCCTTGCAGTCAGAAGGGAAGCACAGAGAGGAAGAGGCAGTGAGGAGAAAAGAAGCAGAGCTGAGACAAGCAATGGAGATCCCTGAGGAGTGCTGGCCAACGGCTGAAGTGTCCCTAAAAGACATCACTGAAATAATGGAGAGACATCTCAGTCACATGGAACGGACCCTGGCTCACAGTCCAAACCTCTCAGATGGAGACCTGGTAAGATGGGCATCTGGAGGGCTGGCTCTGCAGGGAATTTATAAGACCAACCACCCAAGAAGCCTGATTCAGAAGAGAGAAGAGCTACTCAGTGTCCCTAAGCAGTTCTCACTTGTTGGCCCAGAACATGGCACCGAAATAAAAACGATGGAATTTTCATCTTTTCACGAACAAGCCATGTTTACAGAGACTATAAAGATGATGGGTTTCAGTTCAACCTCCTTGGTTAAAGGCGAAGGATGGGGATTTAGTCTAGAAGCTGGTATAGATCAAAACGAACAGACAGCATCTGAGAATACACACCAATCCCATTCAGAGCAAACTTATTTTTGCTCAGCCAGGTTCAGCTACATCCCATTGGCCACGTGCCATTTTCACATCAATGATCTTGAACTCTCCAATGCTGCTCTCCAGGAACTAAAAACTATTGAAGAACTCCTGGAGCAGACAACAGACCACCGAGATGGACTACCCTTACTAAGGCACAGGGCTGAAAACTTTTTCCATAGGTTTGGCTCTCATGCTAACCAAGGCCCTCTGCAACTGGGTGGAATCTACTGCTGGAAAGCCATTTCAGAAGGTTTCAAAAGTGAGCACTTGGCTGATGTAAAGCAGCAAACAAGAGAGTCTTTGAATATTTACATTATGGGCAGTTATAGTGGCTTTGGAGTTAAAGTCGGTGCAAGTGTTAATATAGCAAACTCAAATTCAGAAACAGCATCATTCAGTACAACTCATCTACACTCTCAAACCAAGGTACAACTATCTGTAGCCCAGATAGGTGGACCAGCAGAAGCAGATGGAATTGCCCAGTGGACAGCTGGCCTTGTAGTTAGCAATCAAACCTGGTCTGTCATTGATAGGGAACTGCAGTTGGTACCTATTTGGGACATCATCCTGTCTAGCCACAGAACTGATTTTAAGAATGCTCTTCAAGTGGCTAACTGCCTAAAAGACAACTACACTGCTCTGACTGAACTAGATGCCCAGATTCAAGAGGGGGAAGAATTTCTGACTGCTAGAAAAGAAGCTAAGCTTTTCATAGAGGATGTGAAATGCTGGGAGGTTTCTGATCCTGAAGAACAACTTACAAAGTTATTAGATTTTATGCAAACATTGAGTCAAAAAATAAAAAGTTATAACATTTGGATTAATACATGTCTCACTGATTGGGATCTGCAGAATTTTCTAATAAATACTGTAAAGTTCTGCAAAACTTCACCCACTTATAAAACTCAGTTTATTAAATCTCAGTTGTGCAGCCTTCTAGAACCTCATGTCTACAAAGTTACAAACTTTCCTGAGGCACACTCCATCATACAGTGGATCAATCAGTCAGAGTATGGGGAAGAGCAAGTCAAAATCACCTCATTTTCTGAATTCATTAAGACCTTAAAGAAAACCCACAAATACCTGATGGAAGTGAATTTCAAAAATGAGGCCCCAGAAACAGTGGAAGAAGCAGAAAGAACGGCTACATATGAGGTCACCACAGCTCTCAGCTCCTTCTTGAAGTACCTCAAAGAAACAGAACAGCCAGACATGCAGCTGCTGCTGCTTTCCATTGCAGCTGGTGCAGGCTATCAGTTGGTAAACAGTATTTTTCAGCATCTTCTGGGGTGTGATGAGTTAAACTTCCTCTTGGATCAAATGCAAAGTAACCAACACAAATACCAAGAGCTTAAAAATATTTGCAACTACAGAGCCCAGGCATTCCTGGTGCTCACAGCTCTAAGAACCACAGTTGAAATCACAGATATTTCTACAGAAGAGAAAAGACAACGTTTGGCATTAATTAAACAACATATGGGGACACTGTTGTCTGAAGAAGTTGCACATGTTCTCACAAAACATGGAGAACATCATGACTGGGAAAGTCTGGAGAATGATTTGAGACTACTCATTGAGGGGGACTATAAAGCCACCACCCATTACTTACAAATGGATGAGGTAAAAAAACAATTGCAAAGTCTCTGCCATGGAAAGAAACAGACCTATAAACAAAAAAGTAATGAAAACATCACAAAAGGAATGATAGAAAATGGACCTTTCCTGAAATTACTCCAACGTCTAGGCCTAGACAATTACTATCCAAAAAGGATGAGCAGAGCTGACTTCCATCTGATCTATAAGACCTCTGTGTACAATTCACAGCCAAGGTCTGAAAAGGAGCTTCCATTCTATTTCCTACAAAAGCTACTGATGTTGGATTATGGGTTCAGACATCTGATAGTCAAAGATGATGAAAACATAAAAAAACAAATCTCCATAGGTTCCTCCAATCACGAAAATGAAGATATTGATCCATATGACGATGTCATTATAGACAATGATAGTCCTGGCTATCCTTCAGCCACTGAGTCCTGGCCCCACATTCACCCATTGGATATCCAGATGACCATTTTACACTGTGCAGATGATCTTACCAGGCAATATATTTTCTCTAAACTTTCCATTTGTCATTATGCACTCCCCCTTGTGGTACCAAATCCCAACACTTCTCAGATTGAATTTTATCTTTGGTCTCTCAGACAAATTAGGAAAAGTTGGCAAGATGCAAGTAAATCTCCACAGGACAAGAGCTACAGTCACAGAAATCAGCAGATGTGTCGTGTCTCTACCCCCATTGTGTCCTTCATTAGAGTTGGAAATGACCTCTCTGCTTCCAAATCTCAGATCATGAACTCTCTTCTCAGTAAACGTAAACATGACGTGTTTTTTCACAGACACTGCAAAGGAAGCAACAAACACTGTCTCCTGATGCAGGGAGTGGTGGAAATCTGCTGGTTCTGTCCTGCCGGCCAAGGTGAGGACACGTTTGAAAATTGTCTGACCTTCACCAGTCTTCATGGAGATGCAAAGGAACACACCCAACAACTCAGCTTCCTCCAACATGTCTCTTCTATCATTGTGGTCCTCATGTCAGTTTCTGATAACAATAAAGAAAACCAAAAGCTTGTCAGACACCTCTGGCAGTCATCAACACCTTTGATCTGCTTGATTGATGACAAAGAAAAGGCCATAGCAAATACTTCTGGTAAAAGAATGAGAATTGGCATCAAGAATAGAAATGAGGCAGAATTAACAGAGGAGCTCACCAATGCCATCAAACATTTTCTAGAGCTCTCTAACACTGTTCTCAGTTTAGAGGACTGTTCACAGACAGCTAGAGAGCTAGGATTCATTATTGATGAAGACCAGAGAGACTGCAAGGAAGCCAAAGAAAAGGCTCAGACTGTAATGGCCCTCCTGGAGGAATACAAGTTATCTCAGACAAAAGAAAATTTACTACCCCTTCAAGGACAACTTTGGCACCTTTGGTGTAAGAAAGACAAAGAATTCTATCATCTGAGAGAAAAGGGGAATCGGAGCATCGAACAACACAAGAGTGAGATTGAAACACATAAAAGAAAAATTCGACGTCAACAGTTGGAAAAAGCCTTTCCTCTCAATGATTTAATGCGCTCTGTTCTCGAACTCCTCCAAGACTATTCAGAAACACATAACAAACTCTACGTTTTGCAGTGGCTCACTCTGTTTTTTGACAACCTGACAATAGATCACCTGGACAAATTACATGAAAGGCAGAGATCTTTGTGGTTAAGGATACAAACAGAAAAGCAAAGAGCACAGAAGAGCAACTCTGTGCAGAATCAGATAGAAGCCATCTCCACAGAGATTCATAACTGTACTTTAGGAATTGAGCACCTTCTCCGAGAAGTTGGCCAGATCTATGAAGCTCTGGAAGAAACTTCCTCCTCTAGAGATAGCCTTTTTCTCTGCCTCCCTCAAATTGCTGCAGACCTGATGATAGCTGGTGTTCCCATTGAGCTGATGGACGGGGATGCTTCATATGTGCCTCTAAAGTGGGTAGCAGCTATTTTTGACAAGATCACAGAGAAAGTTGGAGACAAAAGGCTGTTTGTTCTCTCTGTCCTTGGCCTGCAGAGCTCAGGGAAGTCTACCCTACTGAATGCCCTGTTTGGCCTACAGTTCACAGTCAGTGCAGGCAGGTGTACCAAGGGGGCCTACATGCAGCTCCTGAAGGTGGAAGAGACATTCACAGAAGAACTTGGCTTTAATTATGTGCTTGTTATAGACACAGAAGGACTTCGAGCTCCAGAACTCAACAACAAATCCCAGAATTGGGACCATGAGTTGGCAACATTAGTCATTGGCCTTGGAAACTTGACTCTGATCAATATTTTTGGGGAGAATCCCTCAGACATTCAGGACATTCTACAAATATCTGTTCAAGCATTTCTGAGAATGAAACAAGTGAAAATCTCCCCCAGTTGCCTCTTTGTCCATCAGAATGTGGGAGAAGTTACAGCAAAAGACCAAACTATGGAAGGACGGAGGAGACTGGAGCAGAAACTGGATGAAATGACTGCATTGGCTGCTGAGTTGGAAGAGTGTTCCAACATAACCCGCTTCAGTGATGTAATTAAGTTTGATGCCAATCGACATGTCTACTACTTTGCTCACCTATGGGATGGCAATCCCCCAATGGCTCCTCCCAATCCTCGCTATAGCTACAATGTCCAGGAACTAAGGAATGAAATTCTTTCAACTGCCCAGCAGGAATCTAGGGGAAGGATCTTGAAAATATCAGATTTCAAATTCAGAGTTCAAGATTTGTGGAAAGCCCTTGTCAGTGAAAACTTCATTTTCAGTTTCAGGAACACCCAAGAGGTCATAGCCATGAGCAAACTGGAAACAAAGTATAATGAATGGACCTGGGAGCTAAGGAGTCATGTACTGGACTTACAGAATCAGCTTGACAATCAGATTCAAAATGGAAAAATCCTGACACTCACATCTAATTTACTAGAGGAACCACTTAGCAGGAAACTTAAAACCATCAAAGAAGAATTTGACAAATATTTTGAAGAAGACCCAGATTGTGAAATATTGGTTCAGTGGAAAGCAAATTTTGAACACAAGTTACTAATCCTTAAAGATTCACTTATTTCAGACACCAGACAGAAATGCAATGAACATATCAGTCTTAAAAATAGCCAAGAAATACTTGATAACCAAAAGTCACAATATGAAAATCAGTTGTTAGAGAGGAGCAGAAAGTTAGCTTTAAATTTGAAGGGTAAGGAATTAAGTGATGAAGAGTTGCATGAGAAATTCAGGCAACTTTGGACAAGTTGGATTTATGATGTATCTTCCAATGTTCCTCATGTCACAGAGCCTAACATTGATTTGGACTCTGAAAATATCCTTCTGGAATATTTCAAGAAGGACAAAAATATTGTGGAAAGACTAAAAATAAAGTCTCAAGGAAAGTTTGAAATCATGTATGACAAACATATTCAAATGAAAAAGAAATACCTTTTACTTAGAAAGAGTTTAGAAACCTGTCATGTTGAATCCATCAAAAAGACAACCAACAACATTCAGTTAAAATTTACAGAAACACTTACAAACATTTGGAAACAAAAGCGTGATTACAGTCAGAATTACTTTCATGAAATCTTGAGGATCATAGAAAATGAGCTGAAATCTGAACCCTGTGAGGGAGACTACACATTTACCAAAGACTACATCATTGACTTATCCTTGTACTTATTCCAAAGAGCATCCAAGGATTTCAAGAAAATGCACGCGGCATTCAAGACTGCAAATGACCCTGTGAACTATCTGGAGAGAAAGAAAGATGATTTCTTTATGAGTTTTAAGATCTCCTGCCAAGGTGCCACTTCAATCACTTCCTTTGTTGACTTCCTATGGCTCAAGCTCACTCCTGCTATCTCTGTCAGCATATGGAAAATAATGGTTCAAAAAATAGCTGGAGACATGCGAGCCACCTGCCCTGAATTCAATGGAAACAGAGCTAACCTGGAGATACATATTCTCTACTCTCTAGCAGAAGAAGAAAAATTTGATAAATACTGGAAATACATTCAAAAGCCAGAGGAATTTTTCAGGGATTATATTAGAGACCACATTAAAAGATACTGTTCAGAAAAAGAGAGTGAAAAAATAAAAACTTTTTTAAACATAAGCTTAGGTGACATCAAGAATACTATCCTGTCTGCCATTCATAACTCCACAAAGGTAGCTAAAGCTAAAGGCAGCACTGCATCTCACTGGCTGGATTTGTTCTGTGACCACCTAGGGAGCAACCTGGTCTTCCCAAGGAAAGACCTGGTAAGCATAGAGCACCAGGAGCTAATGGATACTGAGTTCCTCAAAGAAGCCATGAGCAAAGCTTTGGATCCTGCAATGAGGGAAGTAGAAGAGGATTGTTCAAGTAAGCACATAGATGAAATTGTTCCTGACATTGAGAAAATTCTCTCTGAACATCTCTGTGGCTGTTGGAAACAGTGTCCTTTTTGTAAGGCAATTTGTACAAACACCATTCCCCAGCATGAAGGAGACCACAGTGTGCCATTCCACCGTCCTCAGGCTGTCAGTGGTTGGCATTGGCATAAAACAGACCAGTTCCACATTAATGTTTGTACTAGTAGTGTAGCAAGTAATATTTCCTTCATTTTAGATGGCTTCCGGGAATTCCCACTCAAGAAATATCGAGAAGCAGGAGGTGATTATGCCACATGGAGCATCACCCCAGACTCATCTACCCAGCCATATTGGAAATGGTTTGTCTGTCATTTCAGATCAAACCTAGAAGAGAATTATGGCAAAAAATTTACAGGGAAAGGTAGTCTTCCAGATTTATGGACCAAAATCACAAAGCAAGAAGTCCTGAATGACTTAAAAAAATAATAACTGCCACAGACAGAACACTAGATGGGCCACAGAAATTTTACTTCAGCCAAGGGAGCCTAATGGAGAACACCATGCAGGAGGATCTGCAGTAGACATTTGAGCTTCCTCGATATGGCCCACTCTATTGGGCAATTTTTCTGCAGACCAATATGAAGTTAAACTTTCATAAAATAAGACTGTTTAGATGAATTAATGATTTTATAGAATTTCTGAGTTGATTTAAATAGTTTTAGGCACTAGGGTTAATGATAGAAAGTTTAAGGAGATGGCTTAATTTGTTCTGCTAAATAGATATGATAAAGTTAGAATTAAGAGCAGAATGTGACCTTTCCCTTGTAGGATAATGAGAGCTACATAGGTTTGAAAAGGAGTACAGTGAGCTTTCATGCATTGCAAGTATGTGATTGTACTTGGAAGAAGAAAATAGGCTTGGGACAAGTTAATGCTCAAAACATTCATTCTAGGTTGGGTCTGAGTTCCTGGATTTTGTGATCTAGAGACATAGTCACAGGTTTTGGTGGGCACCATAAAAAGGCAAGGTAATAAACAAGGAGTAAATAATTCGATTATTAGTATAGAATAGAGAATAGATGATTCTCCAGTATAGCTGAACAAGACTACAAAAATAAGATGTAAGAGAGATTGTTCCTTCGTAAATACAGATTGATCACCATCTAAGCATATGGAAAACTTGCTACTGTAGACTTGGCTTGCTTAAACATTGTTAATCAATAACAAAAAAATTATAGCTTTAGGTTTGCTATGGAGAAAAAGATGAGAGAACGTTAGATGAGAAATGCTTAGGTATGAGTTTCAAAAGAGAAATACACAATCAATGCTCCTGTTGTAATCTCTTGTGTGATGATTTTATTGTCTTATTGAAGAACATGTGTTTTGTGATTGTTTTTAGAAAACTTGCAACTTATGGCTATGAAGTAATTTTTGTCAAACATAGAGAACTTTGTCTTAGATGGTGTTAAAAGGCTAAGAGAACAATAAAGATGTTAGAGCTCACTTGTTGGAGCTTGCTTCATCCTCCAAGTGTATGAGCATGTGCCAGCTTTACATTGTATACAATCACACATGCCCTCTTTGGATCATTGACATAGCTAGTCTTCAACATCCTCATACAAATTGAAGTTGCATTATAAATTAAATAAGTAAAAATAAATTAGCTACTATTGCAAGACTTGAAGATTTTCTATGAAAATGATTTTACTTCTCTCTGATTTATTATCTAATGCTTTATTCATATATACTAAATATGTTAATGATCTATTGTTTTGATTTTTTTTTTTTTGCTTTGGTTGTTTTCTGTTTTTGTTCTTATGGAAGAGTATTGTTCTCCTGTATTTCTTATTTTTTGTTTTTTATTGTTTGTTTTGTTTTTATTTGAAAGAAATAAAAATAATAGTAATAAAATTGTATTGGTAGGGAAATGAAGAGGATTTGAAAGGAATTGGGAGAGAGGGAAATCATGATCAAAATATAGCATTTGAACCCCTCAAAGATTACAGAGACTGAGCCACCAACAATACATGGGCTGGTGTTCGGCCCTCTGGCAAACATGTAGCAGAGGTTTGACTTGTCTGGCCTCAATGGGAGAGAATGCACCTAATTCTGAAGAGACTTGACACCTGAGGGTGCGGGATACTAGTAGGGGATGAGGTGAAGGTGAATGGGTGAGTGGACGATCAAACCCTCTGGGGCAAAAGGGAGGGGGAATGGGTTAAAGATCTCGGCGATGGGGAGCCATAAAGGAGACAACATTTGGAATATAAATAAATGAAATAATTTAATAATAATTTTAACAAATGAAAGAGGGAAGAAAAAGAGAAAAGGATTTTTGTTTTTGTTTTTGTTTTGTTTTGTTTTGTTTTTTCAAGACAGGGTTTCTCTGTATAGCCCTGGTTGTCCTAGAACTCACTCTGTAGACCAGGCTGGCCTCGAACTCAGAAATCCACCTGCCTCTGCCTCCCGGGTGCTGGGATTAAAGGCATGCGCCACCACGCCCAGCAGGTTTTCTTTTTTTAAGAGTATTTATTTTATTATATATAAGTACACTGTAGCTCTCTTATAAATGATTGTGATCCACCATGTGGTCACTGGGATTTCAACTCAGGGCCTCTGGAAGAGTAGTCAGTGCTCTTAACCGCTGAGACAATAAAAAAAAAATGAACATAAAAATTAAAGCCTGGTGTTATATATAGGTCTGAGAAAGAATCATTCCTGAAATTCTATTATGGTGATCAGGTAAAAAATGAGGATGGGGTTATGATGGTTGTGATGGTTTGCCTATCTTCGGCCTAGTGGCACTATGATAAGGTGTGGCCCTACTGTAGTAGCTGTGGCCTTTTTGGAGTAGGTGTATCACTGTGGGTGTGGGCTATCAGACCCACTTCCAGCTAGCAAAGCAGTCTTCTCTTAGAGACCAGCAGATGAAGATGTAGACCTCTCAGCTCCTGCTACTCCATTCCTGCCTGGATGATGATATGTTCCTGCCTTGATGATACTAGACTGAACCTCTGAACCTCTAAGGCATCCACAATTAAATGTTGTCCTCTTAAGGATTGTGTTGGTCATGATGTCTGTTCACATCACCCTAAGACAATGCTTAACTATGATTGTGGATTTTTTAAATGACCTACAATCACCTAGGAAACAAGCCTCCAAGTACACCAGTGAAAGATACTTTTAGATTGGTAGTCTATGTCCGTGAGAGTTGACAATGATTACATTAATGGAGGTAGAAGGACTGTCCATAGCTGGGAAGCACCATTTTCTGGGCTGAAGTCCTAGACTGCATAAAAAAAGAGGAGGTTCCCTGAGCACAGAACATTCACTGCTCTCCCTTTGTTGGAACTCAAGAACTCAAGTTCCTGCCTCTACAAATTCTCCCCACCTGGAACTCAAACCATGAACTGAAACTATTCTTCCTTTAGTGACTTTGTCCAATATTTTGACCCAGCAATAAGTAAATTTTCCTAATTAGAGTAGGTACTTTTCTGTTCTTAGGATAAAATAACCAAAGCTACTTATAGAGAAAAATATGGTTTTGGTCAAGGATCAAGAAGTCTAAGAGTCTATCACAGTGGGGAAGCTGAGCAACAAAAATCAGGAGCAAGAAGCTGAGAGTTCACATCTCATCTTCACAAAGGAAACAGAGAGGGCAAACCGTAAGCCAATGGGGTTATAAACTCCTAAGACAGTGTTATACTTCTCACAACAAAGCTACATAGGTCTCTGAAGAAATGAGGTATATCCTAAAAGTTTATTTGCCCACAAACAGTGCAACCAGTAGGGGACACACCACAGACATATATAAGCCTATGGGCCACTTCTCATCAAAATTACAATATTCCACTCCTGACTCCTATAGGCTCATAGCCATACCAAAATGCAAAATGCATCTACTCTGTTGGAAACCAGGCCACAGCTAACATGAACTGGGTTACACCTGGGAGGCAAACTGGGGCTGAAAAGAGAGGGAAAACTAGGCGGATGAGAGAGAAATGGAGCCAAGACAAGGTTCCTGATCAAGGCTCAAATGTTTAATGGAGAATGAGCTTATAAAGGAGGGTGTACTGGCTAGTTTTGTGTCAACTTGACACAGCTGGAGTTATCACAGAGAAAGGAGCTTCAGTTGAGGAAATGCCTCCATGAGATCCAACGGTAAGGCATTTTCTCAATTAGTGATCAAGGGGGAAAGGCCCCTTGTGGGTGGGACCATCTCAGGGCTGGTAGTCTTGGTTCTATAAGAAAGCAGGCTGAGCAAGCCAGGTGAGGCAAGCCAGTAAAGAACATCCCTCCATGGCCTCTGCATCAGCTCCTGCTTCCTGACCTGCTTGAGTTCCAGTCCTGACTTCCTTGGTGATGAACAGCAGTATGGAAGTGTAAGCCGAATAAACCCTTTCCTCCCCAACTTGCTTCTTGGTCATGATGTTTGTGCAGGAATAGAAACCCTGACTAAGACAGAGGGGAAGGCCCATTCCCGCCAACTCATCCTTGAAGCCCAGCTGCAGGTGACCACGTGCAGGATAGGGTGTAGTCTCAGGAATAGCTCGGTAGCCTCCCAGCAGGTAGCATTATCTTGAAGAGGAACAGCGACTGTGGCTGAACGATAAATAGAGTGATCTAGGAAGGCAGGCTCCATCCTAGGTAATCTCCTTAGTGGCAGCAAAGTCAAGGTCTGGCTCAGTCAGGGTCAGGCTGGGGGGAGGTTACACTACTCCAACACTTAAAAAACTCTAAAATATTTAATAGTCTCAAAACTCCAAAGTCCAAAGTCAAATCTGAGACATGGAGGAAAATCCTAACTGTGACACCTTGAACAATCATAAAAGATAAATAAATGTTTTTAAAAAGAATTATATATTTTTAACAATAGGAGAATACATATTCCCATTTCAAAATGGGAAATATGAGGGTATATTAAGGAAAGAGTAAAGCAAAGCAAGCAGAAATCCACCAGGGAAAATATCAAGTCCTATAGCTCTATGTCTAGTGTATAAATTGTATGTATATTTAGTCTCAAAGGACTTCAGTGTATCCAGCTCTGCAACTCTGCTGCCTGCAATGTACAGATCCCACTTATTCTGATTTCATTCTCTGTATGTGACTCCTCTTCACAGATAGCTCATGCCCCAGATATCTTCAACTTATTGGGAACATGTAGTATACATTTTTAAGAAATATTCACATAGATCCTTATAGGGAATCCAACAGTTTGCACTCCCACCAAAAATAAGTGTTCCCCTTTCCCAGAATCCTCACCAGCATGACTTGTAATATGTATTTTGAAATGGCCATTCTGAATGTCTTACAATGAAATCCAAAGGAGATTTACTTTACATTTCCCTGACAGTTAAGAATAGTTGTATATTTTAAACTATACCTTGGTGATTTGTGTTTCTTCTAAGAACTATGTTTAGCACCCTACTCCATTTTGCAGTGGGGCTGTTTTCTTGTTTACTGATTTAATGTTTTATATGGCTTACAGTGTAACCATCTGTCAGATGCAAAATTGATGAAAACTTTCACCTTCTTTCTTTTCCCATCATCATGGTGTTCTTTTCTATCCAGAAGCTTTTTAGTATCAAGAGGTCCTCATTGTAAATTTTGAACTTTTTTTTTTAGAATTTTTTGTATTAGGTATTTATTTCATTTACATTTCCAATTCTATCCCAAAAGTCCCCCACATGCTACCCCACCCAATCCCCCACCCACCCACTCCCAATTCTTGGCCCTGGCGTTCACCTATACTCAGGCATATGAAGTTTGCAAGACCAATGGACCTCTATTTCCACTGATGGCCGACTAGGCCATCTTCTGATACGTATGCAGCTAGAGACACGAGCTCCGGGGGGGTACTGGTTTGTTCATATTGTTGTTCCACCTATAGGGTTGCAAATCCCTTTAGCTCCGTGGGTACTTTCTCTAGCTCCTCCATTGGGGGCCCTGTGATCCATCCAAGAACTGACTATGAGCATCCACTTCTGTGTTTGCTAGGCCCCGGCCTAGTCTCACAAGAGACAGCTATATCTGTGTCCTTTCAGCAAAAACTTGCTAGTGTATGCAATGGTGTCATCGTTTGGAACCTGGTTATGGGATGGATCCCCAGATATGGCAGTCTCTAGATGGTCCATTCTTTCGTCTCAGTGCCAAACTTTGTCTCTGTAACTCCTTCCATGAAAATGCTGTCTTTTTTCCACTGGATGGTTTTAGCTATCTTGTCAAAGATCAAGTGACCATAGGTGTGTGAGTTCATTCCTGGGTCTTCAATTCTATTCCATTGTTCTACTTGTCTGTCACTATACCAGTACCATGCAGTTTTTATCACAATTGCTCTGTAGTACAGCTTTAGGTCAGGCATTGTGATTCCACCAGAGGTTTTTTTATCCTTGAGCAGAGTTTTTGCTATCCTAGGTTTTTTGTTATTTCAGATGAAGTTGCGGTTTGTCCTTTCTAATTCATTGAAGAATTGAGTTGGAAATTTGATGGGGATTGCATTGAATCTGTAGATTGCTTTTGGCAAGATAGCCATTTATCCTATATTGATCCTGCCATTCCATGAGCATGGGAGATCTTTCCATCTTCTGAGATCTTTAATTTCTTTCTTCAGAGACTTGAAGTTCTTATCATACAGATCTTTCACTTCCTTAGTTAGAGTCACAACAAGGTATTTTATATTATTTGTGAGTATTGAGTAGGGTGTTGTTTCCCTAATTTCTTTCTCAGCCTGTATATCCTTTGTGTACAGAAAGGCCATTGATTTGTTTGAGTTTATTTTATATCCAGCTACTTCATTGAACCTGTTTATCAGGTTTAGGAGTTCTCTGGTGGAATTTTTAGGGTCACTTATATATACTATCATATCATCTGCAAAAAGTGATAGTTTGTCCTCTTCCTTTCCAATTTGTATCCGCTTGATCTCCTTTTGTTGTCAAATTGCTCTGGCTAGGACTTCAAGTATAATGTTGAATAGGTAGGGAGAAAGTGGGCAGCCTTCTCTAGTCCCTGATTTTAGTGTGATTGCTTCCAGCTTCTCACCATTTACTTTGATGTTGGCTACTGGTTAGCTGTAGATTGCTTTTATCATGTTTAGGTATGGGCCTTGAATTCCTGATCTTTCCAAGACTTTTATCATGAATGGGGGTTGGATTTTGTCAAATGCCTTCTCAGCATCTAACGAGATGATCATGTGGTTTTTGTCTTTGAGTTTGTTTATATACTGGATTACGTTGATGGATTTCCATATAGTGAACCATCCCTGGATCCCTGGGATGAAACCTACTTGGGCAGGATGGATGATTGTATTGATATGTTCTTGGATTTAGTTAGAGAGAACTTTATTGAGGATTTTTGCATTGATATTCATAAGGGAAATTGGTCTGAAGTTCTCTATCTTTGTTGGGTCTTTCTGTGGTTTAGGTATAAGAGTAATTGTAGCTTCATAAAATGAATTGGGTAGAGTACCTTCTGCTTCTATTTTGTGGAATAGTTTGTGAAGAACTGGAATTAGATCTTCTTTGAAGGTCTGATAGAACTCTGAACTAAATCCATCTGGTCCTGGGCTTTTCTTGGTTTTGAGACTATTAATGACTGCTTCTAATTCTTCAGAGGATATCAGACTGTTTAGATCATTAACCTGATCCTGATTTAAATTTGGTACCTGGTATCTGTCTAGAAATTTTTCCATTTCATCCAGGTTTTCCAGTTTTGTTGAGTATAACCTTTTGTAGAAGGATCTGATGGTGTCTTGGATTTCTTCAGGATCTGTTGTTATATCTCCCTTTTCATTTCTGATTTTGTTCATTAGGATGCTGTCCCTGTGCCCTCTAGTGAGTCTGGCTAAGGGTTTATCTATCCTGTTGATTTTCTCAAAGAACCAGCTCCTCATTTGGTTGATTCTTTGAATAGTTCTTCTTGTTTCCACTTGGTTGATTTCACCCCTGAGTTTGATTATTTTCTGCTGTCTACTCCTCTTCTGTGAATTTGCTTCCTTTTGTTCTAGAGATTTTAGGTATGTTGTCAAGCTGCTAGTGTGTGTTCTCTCTAGTTTCTTCTTGGAGGCACTCAGAGCTTTGAGTTTTCCTCTTAGAAATACTTTCATTGTGTCCCATAAGTTTGGGTATGTTGTGGCTTCATTTTCTTTTTTTTTTTACCATTTAAATTCATAAAAATTTTATTTACATATATATGGATATGTACTTATTTGTGTTTGTGTATTTGTGAGTAAATACAAAGTCATCAGACCTGAAATATTTCTCATGTTTACAGTTCTTTTAATAACTTCAGGGAATAGTACACACCTTTAATTCCATATTCAGGAAGCAGAGGCAGGCAGATTTGAGTTTGAAGCCAGCCTAGTCTACAGTTCTAAACCAGCCAGGGTTTCAAGTGAGGTGGCTTCATTTTCATTAAACTCTAAATAGTCTTTAATTTCTTTCTTTATTCCTTCCTTGACCAAGGTATCATTGAGAAGAGTGTTGTTCAGTTTCCACGTGAATGTTGGCTTTCTATTATTTATTTTGTTATTGAAGATCAGCCTTAGTCCATGGTGATCTGATAGGATGCATGGGAAATATTTTTGTATCTGTTGAGGCTTGTTTTGTGACCAATTATGTGGTAAATTTTGGAGAAGGTACCATGAGGTGCTGAGAAGAAGGTATATCTTTTTGTTTTAGGATAAAATGTTCTGTAGATATCTGTTAGATCCATTTGTTTCATAACTTCTGTTAGTTTCACTGTGTCCCTGTTTAGTTTCTGTTTCCATGATCTGTCCATTGGTGAAAGTGGTGTGTTGAAGTCTCCCACTATTATTGTATGAGGTGCAATGTGTGCCATGAGCTTTACTAACGTTTCTTTAATGAATGTGGCTGCCCTTGTATTTAGAGCATAGATATTCAGAATTGAGAGTTCCTCTTGGAAGATTTTACTTTTGATGTGTATGAAGTGCCCCTCCTTGTCTTTTTTGATGACTTTGGGTTGGAAGTAGATTTTATTAGATATTAGAATGGCTATTCCAGCTTGTTTCTTCAGACCATTTGCTTGGAAAATTGTTTTCCAGCCTTTCATTCTGAGGTAGTGTCTGTCTTTTTCCCTGAGATGAGTTTCCTGTAAGCAGCAAAATGTTGGGTCCTGTTTGTGTAGCCAGTCTCTTAGTCTGTCTTTTTAATGGGGAGTTAAGTCCAATAACAGGTATTAACTGATATTAACAGGTATTAAGGAAAAGTAATTGTTGCTTCCTATTATTTTTGTTGTTAAAGTTGGCATTCTGTTCTTGTGGCTGTCTTCTTTTAGGTTTGTTGAAGGATTATTTTCTTGCTTTTTCTAGGATGTGGTTTCCGTCCTTGTATTGGTTTTTTTCTGATATTATCCTTTGAAGGGCTGGATTTGTGGAAAGATGATGTGTGAATTTGGTTTTGTCCTGGAATACTGTGGTTTCTCCATCTATGGTAATTGAAAGTTTGGCTGGGTATAGTAGCCTAGGTTGGCATTTGTGTTCTCTTAGGGTCTGTATAACATCTGTCCAGGATCTTCTGGCTTTCCTAGTCTCTGGTGAAAAATCTGGTGTAATTCTGATAGGCTTGCCTTTATATGTTATTTGACCTTTTTCCCTTATTGCTTTTAATACCCTATCTTTATTTAGTGCATTTGTTGTTCTGATTATTATGTGTCGGGAGGAATTTCTTTTCTGGTCAAGTCTATTTGGAATTCTGTAGGCTTCTTGTATGTTCATGGGCTTCTCTTTCTTTGGGTTTGGGAAGTTTTCTTCTATAATTTTGTTGAAGATATTTGCTGACCCTTTGAGTTTAAATCTTCATTCTCATCTACTCCTATTATCCGTTGGTTTGGTCTTCTCATTGTGTCCTGGACTTCCTGGATGTTTTGTCTTAGGATCTTTTTGCATTTTGCTTTTTCTTTGATTGTTGTGCCGATGTTCTCTATGGAATCTTCTGCACCTGAGATTCTCTCTTCCATCTCTTGTATTCTGTTGCTGATGCTCACATCTATGGTTCCCGATTTCTTTCCTAGGCTTTCTATCTCCAGCTTTGCCTCACTTTGGGTTTTCTTTATTGTGTCTACTTCCCATTTTAGGTCTAGTATGGTTTTGTTCATTTACATCACCTGTTTGGATGTGTTTTCCTGTTTTTCTATAAGGACTTGCAACTCTTTAGCAGTATTCTCCTGTATTTCTTTAAGTGAGTTATTAAAGACCTTCTTGATGTCTTCTACCATCATCATGAGATATGCCTTTAAATCCGGGTGTAGGTTTTCTGGTGTGTTGGAGTGCCCTGGACTGGCTGAGGTGGGACTGCTGCGTTCTGATGATGGTGAGTGATCTTGATTTCTGTTAGTAAGATTCTTCTGTCTGCCTTTCGCCATCTGGTAAACTCTGGAGTCAGTTGTTATAGTTGTCTCTGGTTAGAGCTTGTTCCTCTCCTGATTCTGTTATTCTCTACCAGCAGACCTGGGAGACTAGCTCTCTCCTGAGTTTCAGTGGTCAGAGCACTCTTTGTAGGCAGGCTCTCCTCTTTCAGGGAAGGTGCACAGATATCTGGCGTTCAGACTAGCCTCCTGGTAGAAGATGAAGACCCAAAACAGGACCTGTCCCAGAAATTGTTAGCTTCTGCAGTCCACACTCTCACCTGTGAAGTCTAGGCTCGGTGGTGTCCAGGAACCAAGATGTCTCCCCCAGATCGTCTGGCAAAGCCCTCCCAATCCGGGCAGACGCCTATCCTCTGGCAGGGAAGGTGCCAAGATATCTGGAGCCCGAAAAGGGGGCTGCCTCAGAAGCTCTATGGCTCCTGCCTGTCCCAGAAGCTGTTAGCTTCTGCAGTCCACACTCTCACCTGTGCAGACTAAGCTTGGTGGATGTCAATTTTTATCTTAATGCCTGTGATACCACAGTCATTGTTCAGAATGTGCTTCTTATGCATATAACTAGAAGTACATTTTCTACTTTCTCCTCTGTTGAAATCAGATTATCAAGTTGTTCTGATTAAATATTTTTCACTTGACACAAACTAGGGTCATATGGGAAACTCAGGAAAGAATTTCATTTTGAGAATTGCCTGTTCCATATTTGCCTGGGCTGTCTGTCTATGGGGCATTTTCTTAAATAATGATGGATATTGGAGTGCCCATCCACTGTTATTATTGTCACTCCAGGACTAGTGATCCTAGACTATACAAGAAAGCAACTCAGCAAGCCATGAGGAACAAGATAATTAGCAATACTCCTCCATGGTTTTGCTTCAGTTCTTCCCTCTAAATTCCTTCTTAATTTGCTCAGTAATGGACTGTACTGAGAAATCATACACCAAATAAACTGGTTCCTCTTCAAGTTGGTTTCATTCAGTGTTTTATCACAGCAACAGAGAACCAAACTAGGACACAGCTTTTATGCTGAGGTTCTTGATCCATGTATGATTAAGTTTTGTGCCAGGGTGAGATAATAATCTAGTTTCATTCTTTTATCTGGAATCATGAAAATGACCAGTACCATTTGTTGAAGATGCTGTCTTTATTCCAATATTTATTTTTGGCTTCTTTGTCAAGAATCAGTTGGCTGAAGAGTGTGGGCTTATATTTATGTTTTCAGCTGTATTGCATTGATCAATATGTCTGTTTTGTGGTGGTACCATGCTCCTTTTATTTCTAAGCTCTGTAGCAAGACAAAGACTTCATGTTCCCTCTCCTATGTTGATGCTAGTTTTGACTCTTAAGATGGGTATGATTTTATTTTAGTACCCATAGAAGTAAAAAAAAAAAAATTAACCTAAGTAGCAGATGAAAGGGTAAGCTTCCAATGGAGCTGAGAAAAAATAGTTAGTATGAAGGATTTAAATTATATGAACGAATAAGAAAGTAAGGCAAAGAAGAGCATATGGAAATGAATACATAGTGCTAAAGTCCTTTGAAAATTGCATATAGAAAATGACTACTGTAGAAATATCCTGAAATACATAAATATACATATATAAAACCAGGTGAAATTGAATTACACTATAAAGAGGAGAGAGCTTTCACAAACACCTTAAGTAATCAAAAAGAAAACACAGTGTCAGGTATGAGCTGCCTGTTTTTCAGGTTGCCAGTGGTTCCACAGAAACCCTAAGTATTAAAAGGTATTGCCATTGCTCCTGCTTATCATCCAGAACTTGATGGTAAGAAGCCATTGGTGAAGATACCACATATTTGGGTCATCATTGCATGGAAAATGCAAGCTGGTACTAACCTAGAAGCATAAGTCTTATTAGTTAGCTTTCACAGTATTAGAAGATGTCAACATCACTGGAGCACCTGGGGGAGCCATCTTGGTTCCCAGATCCCTCCGAGGCTAGTCTGTGCAAGTGAGAGTGTGGAATAACCAGTACCCGCAGAAGCTAACAGCTTCTGGGACAAGCAGAAGAGACACAGCTTCTGAGGCAGACCCTGTTTCGTGCTCCAGACATCCAGGCACCTTCCCTGCCAGAGGAGAGTCGTCTGCCCTGCCCAGGAAGGCTTTGCCGGAGCACCTAGAGGAGCCATCTTGGTTCCAGGATCCCTCTGAGACTAGTCTGCACAGGTGAGAGTGTGGAATAACCAGTACCCGCAGAGCTCCCTGGGACTAAACCACACACTCAAAATAAATAGTATATCTAAAACAATTAAAATTCTAAACCTTGTGTGGTAGTCTACCCCTTTAATACCAGCACTTAGGAGGCAGAGACAGGCAGCTCTCTGAGTTCAACACTAGTCTGTTCTACATAGCAAATTCCAGGACAGCCAGTGCTACATAAAGAGACTCTGTCAATAAATAAATAAATAAATAAATAAATAAATAAATGTAAATTTAGTTTAATTTTAAAATATTTTTTCAATGGGAGAGGATGGGCCTAGCCGTGTTAGAGACTTGATGTGCCAGGGTAGGTGGATGATACTCAGGGAAGCCTTCACCCTCTCAGAGGAGAACAGAGAGGTTTGGAGATGGAGGGTCTCTGTGAGGGAGACCAAGAGAAGGGGGTCAGTGACCTTAATATAAAGTAAATAAATAAATAAATGAAAAAATAAAATTAAAAAAATATTTTTTTAAAAAAACTAAAATTTTATAACTGTGCATATCTAGAACTTCCTAACTTACTTTTTTCTCTTTTTTACTTAAGCCTCTGTTAAATTCCTACTAAGAGGCAGGGATTTGGTTAGGGCTGGAGTTAAATAAAGAGTAATAAAGGACATGGTTTCTGGGTGTTATCCTGAGCAAAGGACAGCTTCATTAATAATACTCGTGTGTGCTCCTCTACTGCCATCTTGTGGTCAGTTCTTTTCTTCACACTCCTCTATCCTAAAATCCACATTATTTTTTTTTTAATTTTTCATTTTTTTGTAAGCATTGCTTGAAAGGAAAAACTAAAAATTGCTCTAGTAACTAATAACAACATATGAGATCTGATTATGAAGATGGTTAACAGAGAAATAGAGAACAGAAGAAGAAAGGCTTAGCTTGGTCTTCCTTGTGAAAATCATCATAGAATGTCGTTCAGTAAAATGTGAGGACTGAGTCAAATCTAAGAGAATGAGAATTTGCAAGGAGAAAATAATTTTCAGGCATGCAATATAAAATGAAAGAACTATTGCACTTGGGAGGATCTTGTTATTAAAGGAAAGGAAAGGAAAGGGAGAAAGGAAAAAGGGAAAAGGAAAAAAGAAAAAAGGAAAGGAAAAAATTGAATGTCCTAATAACTTACTTAATCCGAAAGGTGATAAAGTATTCAGGAGATGTTGATGAAGTCTATCTCTAAAGATTATCTCTATGTTAATATAAGGTCTTGTTTAGGCTAACTGGAGAGTAGGAGTTTCTCATTGAATTAGCATATATTTGGGAGAAATGCAATTTTGAGTGACTTAACTTACTTCTGAAGCCTGAGGAAAGAAAGTGGGGATGAAAAGGGAGAGGGTGAGAGAGGAGAAAAATAGAGAGGAAAGAGAAGAGAACAGGAGACAGGGAGAGGGAAAGGAAGGGAATGAAGGGAAAGAGAGAGAGTAAGGGAAAAGGAACACAGGGAAGAGGAGCAGAGGAGAGGATGGGGGCTTTAAGTTTGGGGAATGACATTACAACTAATACTAAGCCAGGTGCAGTGGCACATGCCTTTAATCCCAGCACTCAAGAGGCAGAAGCAGGTTTAACTCTGTGAGTTCCAGGACAGTCAAACCTATATAGCAGTATTCAATGAAGAAGAAAAGAAGAAGAAAGAAGAAGAAGAAGAAGAAGAAGAAGAAGAAGAAGAAGAAGAAGAAGAAGAAGAGGAAGAGGAAGAGGAAGAGGAAGAGGAAGAGGAAGAGGAAGAGGAAGAGGAAGAGGAAGAGGAAGAGGAAGAAAGAAGGAAGAAGGAAGAAGGAAGAAGGAAGAAGGAAGAAGAAGAAGAAGAAGAAGAAGAAGAAGAAGAAGAAGAAGAAGAAGAAGAAGAAGAAGAAGAAGAAGAAGAAGAAGAAGAAGGGGAAGAAGAAGGGGAAGAAGAAGGGGAAGAAGAAGGGGAAGAAGAGGGGGGCTGGAAAGAAGGTTTTTTTAATTAGATGTTCTCTTTATTTATATTTCAAATGTTATCCCCTTTCCTAGTTTCCCCTCCGAAAATCCCCTATCCTCTGCCTCCTCCTCCTGCTCCCCAACCTACCCACCCCCACTTCCTTGCCCAGGCATACCCTATACTGGGGCATAGAACCTTCACAGGACCAATAGCCTTGGAGAGAAGTTTTGAAAGAAAGAAAGAAAGAAAGAAAGAAAGAAAGAAAGAAAGAAAGAAAGAAAGAAAGAAAGAAAGCAATCATAAGCAAATGATGAAAAATTAACCAGGTCACAAGGCAGAATAAGTTCGTTTTTGTCACATAGGATTTAACATTTTGGTTGATTCAGTTAGAGGAAACTTGCTAATGGAATCTAGATATATAGTTCCCCTGTCTTTGATGTCACAGTTTTTTTTCAATAGAATACAACTTTGTGTCTTAAAAATATTAATAAAAGTATTGAACCTTGTATGATTTAAAGAAATAGAAGAATTAATGTGGATACAATACAATTAGGAAAGAGAGAGACATGTAGGCAAATAGCTAGGAATATGAAAATGTTGAGGATATTGTTAACCATGACACACCATCTTGTAAAGTACCTCCATTTTTGGTTACACAACTTCCTGAGATAACAAATGGCTTCACACAGCTTTCCTTCCTAGTGAAATTCCCTACTCTGATCAAGCCTAACTTCTCCAGGTGACACTCAAGTCCTCTTTCTTTGGAGGAAGCCTGATTTTCCACTCCTATACCCCGGTCCAGTGGTGGAGCGCACTCCGTTCTAGCATTCTTCACCTCCTCACAGCCAGGCACCTGAAGGGGCTGTAAGCCTTCACCAGCCACTGCTTCTCTCATGGAAAAACCCACTGTGCCTCCAAGTGCATTTCCTCCAGGGCAAACTTCTAGATCAGAAAAAAATGCCAAATTCTCAGCCTACCAAAATAGTTAAGTCTATGTTCTCCAGCGGCGTCATTACTGACTTGTAACTATTCCTTAGAGCCCACCCTACATGCTAGTCCCTTGGGTTACTTTTTTCTTTTTCAAAGCTAAACTATGTTCGATCCCAGGACTTCAAGATAGCTTCACCTGTCAGCAAGAATCCGGACAGCTCCACCATTTTCCATTCTTGTCCTTACCACCAAGAGAGAAAAGTCCCACTCTGCCCACATCCCTGCCTTGCCCTTCAGCTCTCAGCCACAAGTGGAGAACATGAGGGACAGAGGGAAAGAGGGATGGAAGACAAAAGGAGAGAGAGAGAGAGAGAGAGAGAGAGAGAGAGAGAGAGAGAGAGAGAGAGAGGAAGGAGGAAGGAAGGAAAGAAGGAAGGAAGGAAGGAAGGAAGGGAGGGAGGGAGGGAGGGAGGGAGGGAGGGAGGGAGGGAGGGAGGGAGGGAGAGAAGGAAGGAAGGAAGGAAGGAAGGAAGGAAGGAAGGAAGGAAAGAAAGAAAGAAAGAAAGAAAGAAAGAAAGAAAGAAAGAAAGAAAGAAAGAAAGAAAGAAAGAAAGAAAGAAAAAGAAGTCCTTCAGTCCTTGAGCTGGGCATGGTGGCACATGCCTTTAATCCCAGCACACAGACAAGCAGGTCTCTGTGACTTTGAGGCAACCAGTGCTATGTAGAGAAATGAGGAAAGGGGATAAAATTTGAAATATAAATAAAGAAAATATCTAATAAAAAAGAAAAATAAATAAAAAAATAAAATAAATTCTCATCTCCCCCATTAAAAAAAGAAAGAGATCTTGCCTCAACATAAATTTAAAATTTTTGAATAATACAGTCCATCACAGTGTCCCCTTGAAGTCCTAACTTGAAACCTTTCAGATATAAGTTGACATCATTCTTAATTTAAAAAATTAAGAAAAATTTTTGCACAGAGGCCTTATTTAGATTTTAATGTTCAATTTTTGAATTGCTGCTTTATGTCAACTAAATTATTTCCAAGAATTATTTATCAACTTATCTGAAAAGACAGAAGTGTTCATTATATTTTCTAAGATTTATATATGAAAATAATGTCTATAATCCACACTATGTTGTTCATTTTCTTTCAGCAAAACTATCTTAAAAGAAAGCATTGCAAATGGTCAACACTGGTGATTTTCTAAAATTACTAGTGTTAAAACCTTGACTTTAGGATCAGTCATAACAGTGAAGAGAAGCTCATGCTCGTAAGGAAGACACCCTTGACTTCTGAGCACAGCACACAAAGCACTGACCTGCTCATAATCCACATGAAGAGATAAGCATGCATTCTCTACTCTGGTGAAAATAACTGCCTCTTAGAATTCTTACCTAATTCAAACCTCAAGCCATCAAAGCAAATTTAATTGCTCTCTATATGCCTTCTGGAGGGTAATTTTTAGCCTAGAGACCTATAATTCAAAATTCAAAACCAATCTTCCTCTCATATCCTACCCAAAAACATTCAGAAAATGTGAGGTCTATTTTAGATAGTCAGAAAAACAAACTTCATTTCTGATTTAAATTTTTCTCATGAACTTTTAAAATATTTTCAAATCTTTCCTTTATCAAAGCACTAGCCTTCTATCACTAAAGAAAGGTCAAAGAATGCTATAATAAAAGATCTCATGCAGGCATGGTATTTGTAGATAACCAAAAGCTGCACCACCTTTTTAGAGTAATTTTATGTTTTATTTGTTTTACTGTTAAATTTTAATGATCTTTGATCCACCATAATTATTGTATAACAATACAGTTTTTAAGGCTATAAAATGCTACCAGAATAATAAGGCACATTCTTTAGTTGATGCACAAAGGCATCAAAAAAATTTTTTAAAGTTTATTGTAAAGGAAAATGGGAAGAATTTTTTTAAACAAATATGTAAAAACATTTAGCAATCTAGGAAGAAAATCTTGTTCTCTTTAAACAGAAAAGATGATTGAGATCCAAGAACCCTTTAATAAGTTAGTTTTGTACCCAGCACATTTAAATGGAAGCTCTCAGCTCTGTGTATGTATGTCAATACATGACATGCAAGTGGTATTCCTTACCCACGTAAATAATGGTCAAAATTAAATTGTAAAAGCTCTAATTTACTGATGTAGAAAAAAGTAAGTACATATATTAATGAAATGTTGCTTCAGAAAATTAAGAACAATACAATACAATACAGCCTGCCTCCCCCATTCATGTGTTTAGACATGATGTCCAGAGTGACAATATCATAGGGCAGTGGAGCTTTAAGGATAGGGCCTACTGTAAGGTCCTAAGGTCATTAGAATTAAGAGGTGTTTTTTCATGTCACCCTTAGTAACTCTAATAAGAAAATTGCTCTACAAGGTCCCATTAGATCAGATATGACCACCATGGCTGACATGACAGGGTACAGCTCTCACCAGAACTGAGCTGATACAGACACAAAAGCATGAGGTAAAAAAAAAAAAAAAAAAAAAAAAAACCTAGATAAAATTATCTGTGCCAGATACAGTAGATACTGAAAAAAATTCAAAACCCAAGTTCACAGGACTTACTCGTCTTTAGAAAAATAAGAATATGGGTGATTCTATTAAAGCAGAAATGTCTCAAGAGCTTTCACCACTAAATGTGACACAAATGCATGACTTTCCATGCTGTGATTACCACTAAAAGATAAAATTTATCAACAATAAAAATAATTTAAAATGCTGACATATTATTCATTGTCTCATCTTCATAAGCAATCTAAGTATGTTGCAATAGGGATGTAGCTCACTGGTAGAATATTTTTCAAGCATACACAGGATCATAAATGAATAAATAAATAAATAAATAAATAAATAAATAAATAAAATATACTATATAATTTGAAAAAATTAAAAGAATGGAAGGTGAAGCTTAGAGAACTCTATACCAACATATTAACTCCTAAGTCTACAAAAACCTAAACTTTTGTTCTTTAATTTAATAAAGAGATGACAGATATTATTTGAGACTTCTAGGAAACATGTCTGTGTCCAATGACAAGCTTACTGTGAGAGAATCGTGCTTCTAGAAGTTATGATTCAAAGACTGCGATTGCTGAGTGTGGCATGGCACTTCACAGTTACTTGGTTCCTATTATGCATTATAAGTTTAGATTACTAAGGATGGGCTGAAGAGTTGGCTCAGAGATTAAGAGCACTTGTAGTTCTTTCAAAACACCTGGGTTCAATTCCTAGCACCTACATGGTGTCTCAAAACCATCTGTAACTCCAATCTCAAGAGATGTGGTGTTCTCTTTTAATCTCCACATGTACTCATGTAGTACACACATATTCATGCAACCAAAACACATAAAATAATAAAATATGTAAATATTTTTAAATTATATTATTATTAATCTAATTATTACAGGTAACTAAAATTATTTAGGATAATAGGAGAAGTATCTGTGCAAACTTCCAAGAAAATTATGATTTTTTTTGTAAGGAGAAACTATAAACTATAAGGATGTTTTGTTTTGTTTTGCTAAAAGTAAAAGGGGCAATTTGTTGTAAAGTAAAATGATTGTCTGAAAATGAATAAGACAGAAAGTAAAGGACAAAAAAGCTGAGTGACAGAAACACTACAGAAAATTTGTAGAAGACAAATCCTATCAAAGGTACTTTATGCATGACAACCAAATTTTATGTGTTGTGTTAAAAAAAAACTTTTGAATAAGTTTTCAGAACATACATTTTTATATATTAACAGTGAATCTGATACATAACATTTCCATATGTTAACAGTGAATAATGAAGATGGGAGCAGGGAAATTATTTTATTTAGTAGCCTTCACAAAATTAAATGTCTACAAATAAATTTATGCAAATAAATAAAAACTATAAAACACCAGTGAATGATATTTTAAAAATATAAGCACATGGAAAGGTAGCCTGTGTTCATGTATTGGAAGAAATAATGTTGTTAAGATGTCTATCCTAACCATCAGAATCTATAGAATAAATGTAAATCCTGCCAAAATAGCAACATCTTTCTTTACAGAATTAGGAAGAACAATCTCGAAAATTACATGGAGCCACAAAAGCTACTCATCAAGAAAGCATAAAATCCTCTCATTTGTGACAATGTAGACAGACCTAGAGGGAACTTCATTAAGTGAAATAAGTCAAAGCAAAGAAAAAATAGGCCTGCATGATCTCTCTCTTAAATGGAATCTTGAAAGATTGACCTCATAAAAATTACTACTAGTAGGAATCTCAAAGAAAGAAAGGTTTGACCAAAGGGCACAATTTGATAAGCAGAATCAGTTCTGATATTTTATCATTTGAGGGAGGAATACATTCTGGTGACCAATTCTACTGCAGAATAAAATATTAAATCATACACCTCAAGATAGTTTGGGAAGAAAAAGAAATTTGACTCAACCGTTAAAAAGTGAAAACAATTTAAAATATCAGGTCCACTGATAACTATGAATTAATCACTACTCAATATATATGTGAATCACATTGTACTTTATACAGATGCAATATACCAATCAAAAATAAATAATGAATTTTTTATAAAAAAAAATACTCCTCTATGAAAAAATTCCAGTCCCACTTTTCACAAATGCCAGTACTATGGAGATGATGAAGATTTTTAAGTAAAATTAATAGAGTCTGTAGTGGTTGAGATAAAAATGGCTACAATAGATTCTTAGGGAGTAACATTATTAGGAGATGTGGTCTGCTGGAGTAGGTCTTGTCAGAGGAGGTGTGTCACTGAAAGTGGGCTTTGAAGGTTCAGAAAGCTCAAACCAGGCCCAATATATCACTGTCTCTTCCTGCTGCCTGCAGATCAAGCTGTAGAACTTTCAACTACCTCTCTAAGACCATGTGTGTCTGTATGTCACGACGATGATAATGGACTTAAACCTCTTGCCTATAATCCAGGCCCAATTAAATGCTTTTCTTTCTAAGAGTTGCTGTAGTCATGGTGCCTCTTCACAGCAATAGAAACCCTAACTATGACAGTGACATTTTACTCTTTTACAATTAAAATGAGTACAAAAACAAAGAACAAGAGATTTCCTTGTCATAAAAATTGATGTCAACTAATTATTTCAGAAACAAAAGATTTCAAGGCTTGGTATTAATGTCAATTAAATAATTTTAAATAAATTATTTTTATTTTTAACATTTCCTGAAGGAGTCATATTGGTGAATAGAAGATATTTGACTGAACACATTTTGGGGCTTAGATTCAGTAATTTCTGTGAGAATAAGTATTCCTGAGAGTACTCATTTCCTCAAACAGGAAAATAATGAAAGAGTTCCTTTATCTCTGGTAATTAGCCAGTTAAACAGATATTGTACTTTACCATGATAATTCCTATATTCCCTGTTATCTTTGTTGGGTTTTTTATTACATTAAAAACAAAGTTCACTCTAAAACAATTGGGTTTTCTAAAACTGTGCAACGTTTTACATTTGTGTTTGAAATCTCTGAATAATGATTTCAGTGAATAAGTCATAGGTATGTGCCATCACCGCCTGATTAGCTTGGCTGTTCTGTTTGGTTTTGTTCTTTTCTTTTCTGCTATACTAGTTTAGTGATTTTTTGGAGGGTTTCTTTGTTTGTTTGTTTGTTTGTTTGTTTGTTATTTTATTTTATTTTTTGAGACAGGTCTTTCTACATAGCCTTGGCTATCCTGAAATGCACTATGAAGACTTGGCTGGCCTCAAACTCATATAGATCTGCCAGTCTTGGCCTCTCAGGTGCTGGGACTAAGGTATGTGCAACTATGCTGAACTGGATCAAGTTTCACGTTGATTTTGTCTTCTTTAGATTCCAACAACTCCCTTGTTTTGTTTTTTCATACTTTATTTTTTATTCACATTATATCCCAATCACAGTTCCTCCTCTTCCTCCTCCTTCTCCTCCTCCCAGTCCTATCCTTAAATTAGAAGTTTCACCTTGGGTACCATACCACCCTGGGACGTCTAGTCCCAGCAAGACTAAGCAACTCCTCTTCCAATAAGGGTCTACCCAGGAATCCAGATAGGAGAAGGGGACCCAATTGCAAGCAACAGAGTCAGAGATAGCCTCTGTTCCAATTGTTAGGGGACCCACATGAAGACCAAGCTGTACATCTGTTACAAATAGGGGGTGGGAGGCAGCTCCTGCATGTTCTTTAGTTGGTGGTTCATTCTCTGAGCCCCTATGGGCCCAGGTTTGTTGACTCTGTATGTAGGTCTGCTTGTAGTATCCTCCACCCCTCCAGTTCTCTCAATTATCTGTCCCCTACTCTTCCACAAGACTCCCCAAGCTCAATCTGATGTATGGTATCTGTTTCTATCCCCTGATGGATGAAGCCTTTCAGGAGTCAGTTCCTGATTACAAGCAGAGCAGAATATCATTTATATTGTCAGAGGTTGGTTCTTTCCCATGGGATGGGTCTCAAGTTGGGCCACTCAATGGTTGACCATTCTGTCAGTCTCTGTTTCCATCTTTATCCCTGCATAACTTGTAGGCAGAACAAATTTTAGGTTGAGGGGTTTGTGGGTATGTTAATGTCCCCTTCCTTCCCCTGGAAGTCCTGCCGAACTACAAGAAATGGCCATATCAGTCTCCGTATACTCTGCTGAAATGAATCTCAGGTAGAGTCACCCCATATATTCCTGTAGTTTTCCCATTCTATATCTCCACCAGGTCCCAGGAATGCCTCCCACCATCCTAACAACCAGAACTCTCACCCCCTCCTTACACCTCCTTGCACTCAACACCTGCTTGCCATCTCCATAACCTTCCTTAGCAACTCTCCACCCAGTTCCCTCTCTCCATCCACCTCTGATGACTATTTTGTTTTCCCTTCTGAGTGAGAGTCACACATCCTCCCTTGGGCCCTCCTTATTACTCAGTTTCTTTGGGTCTGTGGATTGTAGAATGGCTAACCTGCACTTTATGGCTAATGTCCAATTATGAGTACATACCATACACATGCTACATCCCTACCACTGTTTTCCCTACCTCCACTTCTCCTACCACCCCCTGTTTCCCGTCTCCCCCAGATCTATTACTCCTCTGCTTCCCTTCAAAAAAAAAATAGGCCTCCCCAGGGTATCAACTGCACATGGCATAACAAATTATAATAAGGCTAGACACAAACCCTCATATAAAGGCTGAATGAGGTGACCCAGTAGGAGGAAAATTGTCAGAGATCCCACACACACTCCTGCTGTTAGGAGTCCCATAAGAACAAGCCATATAACAAGCCATATAACCATAATATTTATGCAGAGGACCTAGCTCAAAGCCATGCAGGCTCCATGATTGTCACTTCAGCCTCTATGAGACCCTATGGGCCCTGCTTAGTTGATTCTATGGGCTATGTTCTTACAGTGCCTTCAACCCCTCTGGTTCCTAGAATCCTTCCTCCTCTTCTTATATAGGGTTGCCCTGATTTCACATAGTTTTGGCTGTGGGTCTCTTCATCTTCTCCCATCAGTTGCTGCATGATGGCTCTATGATGATGATTGGCTAAGCACTGATATATAACTATAGCAGGATATTATTAGGAATCATTATATTGACTTTTTTGACAGTTGTATCTGGTTCTGTCCTGGGTCTCTGGGATGCCCAGCATTGGTGTTCTGGCCCTCCAGGCTGTTTCAGGCCTGGTCTCTCTCTCATGGTATGGGTCTCAAGTTGGGCCACTCATTAGTTGGCCACTCCCACAAAGTTCTGTGCCACCATTGACCCCAGCACATCTTCTAGGCAGGACATATTGTAGGTCGAAAGTTGTAAGGCTGGGTTGATGTCCCAGTGTTACTGCTGGAAGCCTTGCCTGGTTGTAGAAGATAGCTCTGTCTGGCTTTGTACCCGCCATTACTAGGAGGCATCATTAGGGTCACTCTCATAGATTCCAGGGAATTTCCACTGTACACTGTTTCTACATTGCCCCCCACAATGTCCTTTAATGCCAGTTGTCTTTCCAAGTACTCTTTTCCTCGATCCTCTACCCTCCAGCTTGCAACCTCCTGTTCCTATTCCCTCTTCCCCACAGTTCACTATCAAACTCTATTGCCCTTTCCCAAGCAGACCCATGCTTTAATTGAGCTCTCCTTGTTACTTAGCTTCTCTAGGTCTGTTGATTGTAGCATGGTTATCCTTTACTTAATAACTGATGCTGACTTATAAGTGAGTATATACCATGTTTGTCTTTCTGGGCCCAAGTTACCTGACTTGGGATGATTTTTTTTTCTATTTCCATCCATTTGCCTATAAATTTCAAATTGTCATTGTTTTTAATCAGCTGAGTGGCAGTTTGTTGTGTACCACATCTTTTTTTATCCATTTTTCAGTTGAGGAACATGTAGATTATTTTCAGTTTCTGGCTATTATGAATAAAAGCTGCTATGAACATAGATAGTTAAGCAAGTATCCTTGTATTCCAAGGTGAGATGGTTCTATTCAAAGTTATCAGACTACTCAGACAATGGGCTCCAGGGAATTGGCATGTCCCCTGGAATCTTCTGCTGAAGCCTTGATGCCAACCAAAGGAGGAACAACTTATGAGACCACCATTCAGGACAGACTGGAGCAGAGGTAATGATGGGTTAGTGATAGGTGGGACAACGTTGCTTAGTTATGAAAGCTCCTGCCTTCTATCTAAATCTAAACTTACTAAAGGTACCAAAAGATGAACCTAAGGAAATTACTGGATCTCTTTGTCCTTTTTCACAATTAGGCCCATTGAATAAGTCTTCATTTTTTACTTTTCACTATTAATTTGGATCTTTCAAGTTACAGGCATAGGCAAGGATAGTTTTGAATACATTGTAACAGTTTAGGAAATAATTGTAAGACATATTTCCATTAAATTAAAAAGCTTCTGCATAGTAGTTGAAACAATAAATCAGAATAAAGAAAGTCTAGGTCTAGAAAATCATTCAGCATGTAAATTCACTTCTTGCAAGCATGACAACTTGAGCTTGTCTCCCCAAAAGCCATGTGAAAACAAGACACAGAGGTTCTATTTCTGTCTTCACACAGCTAGTATCCCTATGGCAAGATGGGAGGAAGAGATAGGAGAATACCCCAAAAGGTCACTGGTCAACTAAGTCTCTATGCATCACAGTATAAGAGAGAGAAAAAGAGAGGGGGAAGGAGGAAGAGAAAGAGAAAGAGAGAGAAAGAGAGATAGAAAGAGAGAAGGGTGGGGGAGAGAGATAATCTCAAACAAAGTAGGAGGCAATGAACAGCCCTCAAGGTTGACCTCTGACCTCCACACATGTATACTGGAAATATGCATTTTTACATATGAACATGTATATATGCACACATACATAAAAGTAAATGAAAAATAGTTAAGAAACTATCTACATAATAGAAGAAAACTTTCGCCAACTATACCTGTAGTAGGGATTATTGTCTCCAATCTATAAATTCAAACAATTAAGTACACACAAAGACAAATTATCCAATCAATAAATGTGTAAATAAATTTACAAATATATGTCAGTAGAAATAAAAATGGCATATCATGTGCGTACTTTTGTGATTAGGTTACCTCACTCAGGATAATATCTTCCAGATCCACCCATTTGCCTAAGAATTTCATAAATTCATTGTTTTTCATAGCTGTGTAGTGTCTCTGGTTTTGTGTGGAGTTTCTTGATCCACATAGACTTAAGCTTTGTACAAGGATATAAGAATAGATCAATTCGGGGCTGGAGAGATGTCTCAGGGGTTAAGAGCACTGACTGCTCTTCTGAAGGCCCTGAGTTCAAATCCCAGCAACCACATGGTGGCTCACAACCATCCGTAATGAGATCTGGCACCCTCTTCTGGAATGTCTGAAGACAGCTACAGTGTACTTACATATAATAAATAAATAAATCTTAAAAAACAAAACAAACAAACAAAAAAAAGAATAGATCAATTCGCGTTCTTCTGCATGCTAACCACAAGTTGAGCCAGCACCATTTGTTGAAAATGCTGTCCTTTTTCCACTGAATGGTTTTAGCTCCTTTGACAAAGATCAAATGAACATAGATGTTCATTTCTGGGTCTTCAATTCTATTCCACTGATCTACCTTTCTGTCGTTGTACCAGTACCATGCAGTTTTTATCACAATTGCTCTGTAGTACATATTGAGGTCAGGGATAGTGATTCCACTAGAGGTTCTTTTATTGTTGAGGAGAGTTTTTGCTATCCTAGGTTTATTGTTATTCCAGATGAATTTGCAAATTGCCCTTTCTAAATCTGTGAAGAATTGAGTTGGAATTTTGATGGGGATTGGATTGAATCTGTAGATTGCTTTCAGCAATATAGCCATTTTTACTATATTAATCCTGAGATCATCTTTGACTTCTTTCTTCAGAGACTTTAAGTTCTTATCATAAATCATTAACTTGCTTAGTTAGAGTCACACCAAGGTATTTTATATTATTTGTGACTATTGTGAAGGGTGTTGTTTCCCTAATTTCTTTCTCAGCCTGTTTATTCTTTGTGTAGAGAAAGGCCATTGACTTGTTTGAGTTAATTTTATATTCAGCTACTTCACTGAAGCTGTTTATCAGGTTTAGGAGTTCTCTGGTAGAATTTTTAGGATCACTTATATTTACTATCATATATCTGCAAAAAGTGATATTTTGACTTCTTTTTTTCCAATTTGTATCCCCTTGATCTCCTTTTGTTGTCGAATTGCTCTGGCTAGGACTTCAAATACTATGTTGAATAGGTATAGAGAAAGAGGGTAGCTTTGCCTAGTCCCTGATTTTAGTGGGATTGCTTCCAGCTTCTCACCATTTACTTTGATGTTAGATGCTGGTTTGATGTAGATTGCTTTTATCATGTTTAGGTATGGGCCTTGAATTCCTGATCTTTCCAAGACTTTTATCATGAATGGGCGTTGGATTTTTGTCAAATGCTTTCTCAGCATCTAACAAGATGATCATGTGGTTTTTGTCTTTGAGTTTGTTTATATAATGGAATACATTGATGGATTTCTGTATATTAAATCATTCCTGCATCCCTGGAATGAAACCTACTTGGTCAGGATGGATGATTGTTTTGATGTGTTCTTGGATTCAGTGAGGGAGAATTTTATTGAGTATTTTTGCATCAATATTCATAAGGGAAATTGGTCTGAAGTTCTCTATCTTTGTTGGGTCTTTCTGTGGTTTAGGTATAAGAGTAATTGTAGCTTCATAAAATGAATTGGGTAGAGTACCTTCTGCTTCTATTTTGTGGAATAGTTTGTGAAGAACTGGAATTAGATCTTCTTTGAAGGTCTGATAGAACTCTGAACTAAATCCATCTGGTCCTGGGCTTTTCTTGGTTTTGAGACTATTAATGACTGCTTCTAATTCTTCAGAGGATATCAGACTGTTTAGATCATTAACCTGATCCTGATTTAAATTTGGTACCTGGTATCTGTCTAGAAATTTTTCCATTTCATCCAGGTTTTCCAGTTTTGTTGAGTATAACCTTTTGTAGAAGGATCTGATGGTGTCTTGGATTTCTTCAGGATCTGTTGTTATATCTCCCTTTTCATTTCTGATTTTGTTCATTAGGATGCTGTCCCTGTGCCCTCTAGTGAGTCTGGCTAAGGGTTTATCTATCTTGTTGATTTTCTCAAAGAACCAGCTCCTTGTTTGGCTGATGCCTTGAATAGTTTTTCTTGTTTCTACTTGGTTGATTTCACCCCTGAGTTTGACTATTTCCTGCCATCTACTCCTCTTGGGTGAATTTGCTTCCTTTTTTCTAGAGCTTTTAGATGTGTTGTCAAGGTCAAGTTGCTAGTGTCTGCTCTCTCTAGGTTGTTTTCTTTTTTTTTTTTTTTTTTGGAGGCACTCAGAGCTATGAGTTTTTCTCTTAGAAATGCTTTCATTGTGTCCCATAAGTTTGGGTATGTTGTGGCTTCATTTTAATTAAACTCTAAGAAGTCTTTAATTTCTTTCTTTATTCCTTCCTTGACCAAAGTATCATTGAGAAGAGTGTGGTTCAGTTTCCATGTGAATGTTGGCTTTCTCTTATTTATGTTGTTATTGAAGATCAGCCTTCGTCCATGGTGATCTGATAGGATGCATGGGAAAATTTCAATATTTTTGTATCAGTTGAGGCCTGTTTCGTGACCAATTATATGGTCAATTTTGGGAAGGTACCATGACCAATTATATGGTCAATTTTGGGAAGGTACCATGAGGTGCTGAGAAGAAGGTATATCCTTTTGTTTTAGGATAAAATGTTCTGTAGATACCTGTTAAATCCATTTGTTTCATAACTTCTGTTAGTTTCACTGTGTCCCTGTTTAGTTTCTGTTTCCACGATCTGTCCATTGATGAAAGTGGTGTGTTGAAGTCTCCCACTATTATTGTGTGAGGTGCAATGTGTACTTTGAGCTTTAATAAAGTTTCTTTAATGAATGTGGCTGCCCTTGCATTTGGAGCATAGATATTAAGAATTGAGATTTCCTATTGGAAGATTTTACCTTTGGTGAGTATGAAGTGTCCCTCCTTGTCTTTTTTGATAACTTTGGGTTGGAAGTAGATTTTATTAGATATTAGAATGGCTACTCCAGCTTGTTTCTTCAGACCATTTGCTTGGTAAATTGTTTTCCAGCCTTTCATTCTGAAGTAATGTCTGTCTTTTTCCCTGAGATGGGTTTAATGTAAGCAGCAAAATGTTGCGTCCTCTTTGTGTAGCCAGTCTGTTAGTCTATGTCTTTTTATTGGGGAATTGAGTCCATTGATATTAAGAAAAAGTAATTGTTGCTTCCTATTATTTTTGTTGTTAGAGTTGGCATTCTGTTCTTATGGCTGTTTTCTTTTAGGTTTGTTGAAGGATTACTTTCTTGCTTTTTCTAGGGCGTGGTTTCTGTCCTCGTATTGGATTTTTTTTTTTCCTTTGAAGGGCTGGATTCGTGGAAAGATAATGTGTGAATTTGTTTTTGTCGTGGAATACTTTGGTTTCTCCATCTATGGTAATTGAAAGTTTGGCTGAGCTGGCATTTGTGTTCTCTCAGTGTCTATATAACATCTGTCGAGAATCTTCTGGCTTCCATGGTCTCTGGTGAAAAGTCTTGTGTAATTCTGATAGGCCTGCCTTTATAAGTTACTTGACCTTTTCCCCCTTACTGCTTTTAGTATTCTATCTTTATTTAGTGCATTTGTTGTTCTGATTATTATGTGTCTGGAGGAATTTCTTTTCTGGTCCAGTCCATTTGGAGTTTTGTATGCTTCTTGTATGTTCATGGACATCTCTTTCTTTAGATTTGGGAAGTTTTCTTCTATAAACTTGTTGAAGATATTATGCTGGACCTTTAAATTGAAAATCTTCGTTCTCATCTACTCCTATTATCTGTAGGTTTGGTCTTCTCATTGTGTACTGGATTTCCTGGATGTTTTGACTTAGGATCTTTTTGCATTTTGCATTTTCTTTGATTGTTGTGCCAATGTTCTCTATGAAATCTTCTGCACCTGCGATTCTCTCTTCCATCTCTTGTATTCTGTTGCTGATGCTCACATCTATGGTTCCAGATTTCTTTCCTAGGGTTTCTATCTCCAGTGTTGCCTCACTTTGGGTTTTCTTTATTGTGTCTACTTCCCTTTTTAGGTCTAGTATGGTTTTGTTCATGTTCATCACTTGTTTGGATGTGTTTTCCTGTTTTTCTTTAAGAACTCCCACCTGTTTGGTTGTGTTTTCCTATTTTTCTTTAAGGACTTGTAATTCTTTAGCAGTGTTCTCCTCTATTTCTTTAAGTGAGTTATTAAAGTCCTTCTTGATGTCCTCTACCATCATCATGAGATATGCTTTTAAATCTGGGTCTAGCTTTTCAGGAGTGTTGGGGTGCCCAGGACTGGGTGAGGTGGGAGTGCTGAATTCTGATGATGATGAGTGGTCTTGGTTTCTGTTAGTAAGATTCTTACATTTGCATTTAGCCATCTGGTAATCTCTGGAGTTTTAGTTGTCTCTGGTTAGAGCTTGTTCCTCTCGTAATTCTGTTAGCCTCTATCAGCAGACCTGGGAGACTAGATCTCTCCTGAGTTTCAGTGGTCAGAGCACTCTCTGCAGGCAAGCTCTCCTCTTGCAGGGAGATGCACAGGTATCTGGCGTTGGGACCTGCCTCCTGGCAGAAGATGAAGGCCTGAAACAGGGCCTGTCCCAGAGCTGTTAGCTTCTGTAGTCCATGCTCTCACCTGCACAGACTAGTCTCAGATGGATCCAGGAGCCAAAATGGCTCCCCCAGGTGCTCCTGCAAAGCCCTCCCGGGCGGGACGGACATCTCTCCTCCGGCAGGGAAGGTGCCCGGATGTCTGGAGCCCGAAACGGGGTCTGCCTCAGAAGCTGTGTGGCTTCTGCCTGTCCTAGAAGCTTTTAGCTTCTGTAGTCCACACTCTCACCTGCACAGACTATTCTCAGAGGGATCCGGGAATGAAGATGGCTCCCCCAGGTGCTCCAGCAAAGCCCTCCCGGGCAGGGCAGACACCTCTCCTCTGGCAGGGAAGGTGCCCAGATATCTGGAGCCCAAAACAGGGTCTGCCTCAGAAGCTGTCCTCTAGGGATCTTGGGGGTGTCTGCCAACTCCTCGCCCAAGGTCTCAATGATCATTTTGATGTGTGCTTGGATTTGGTTTTTGAGAATTTTATTGAGTATTTTTGAATCAATATTCACAAGGGAAATTGCTTTGAAGTTCTCTGCACATAGTGGAGCATTTGTCCTTATTACAAGTTGGAGCATCTTCTGGGTATATGCCCAGGAGTAGTATTACTGGATCCTCAGGTAGTACTTTGTCCAATTTTCTGAGGAACCACCAAACTGATTTTCAGTGTGGTTGTACCAGCTTGCAATCCAACCAGAAATGGAGGAGTGTTCCTCTTTCTCCACATCCTTGCCAGTATCTGCTGTCACCTGAGTTTTTGATCTTCGCCATTCTGACTGATGTGAGGTGAAATCTCAGGGTTGTTTTGATTTGCATTTCCCTAATGACTATGGATGTTGAACATGTTTTTAGGTGCTTCTCAGCCATTCGGTATTCCCCAGTTGAGAATTCTTTGTTTAGCTCTGTAACCCACTTTTTAAATAGGGCTATTTGGTTCTCTGGAGTCTGACTTCTTGAGTTATTTGTATATATTAGATATTAGCCCTCTATCAGATTTAGGATTGGTAAAGATCTTGTACCAATCTGCAGGTTGCCTTTTTGTCTTATTGTCAGTGTTCTTTACCTTACAGAAGCTTTTCTATTTTTGAGGTCCATTTGTCAATTCTTGATCTTACAGTACAAGCCATTGGTGTTCTGTTCAGGAATTTTTCCTCTGCACCAATATCTTTGAGCTCTTCCCCACTTTCTCCTCTATAAGTTTCAGTGTCTCTGGTTTTATGTGGAGGTTCTTGATCCACTTGGACTTGAGCTTTGTACAAGGAGATAAGAATGGATTGTTTCACATTCTTCTACCAGCTAACTGCAAGTTGAGCCAGCACCATTTAAGCTCTGAATACCCAAGATACAATTCGCAGAAACTCAAGAAGAAGGAAGATCAAAGTGTGGATACTTCAATCCTTCTTAGAAGGGGGAACAAAATACCCATGGAAGGAGTTACAGAAACAAAGTGTGGAGCAGAGACTGAAGGAATGACCATCTAGAGACTGCCACACCTGGGGATCCATCCCATAAACAACCACCAAACCCAGACACTATTGCAGATGCCAACAAGAGCTTGCTGACAAGAGCCTGATAAAGCTGTCTCCTGAGAGTCTCTGCCAGTGGCTGACTAATACAGAAGTGGATGCTCACAGCCATCCATTGTACTGAGCACAGGATCCCCAGTGGAGGACCTAGAGAAAGTACCCAAGGAGCTGAAGGTGACAGTACCGAAGCAGCCCCATAGGTGGAACAAAACCATGAACTAACCAGTACCCCCAGAGCTCCCTGGGAATAAACCACCAATCAAAGAAAACACATGGTGGGGTTCATGGCTTTAGCTGCATATGTAGCAGAGGATGGCCTAGTCGGTCATCAGTGGGAAGAGAGGCCCTTGGTCCTGAGAAGGTCCTATACCCCAGTATAGGGGAATGCCAGGGTCAGGAAATGGGAGTGGGTAGGTTGGGGGAGGGAATAGAGGATTTTCAGAGGGGAAACTAGGAAATAGGATAACATTTGAGATGTAAATAAAGAAAGTATATAATTTTTTTAAACAAAAAGAAACAAAAACAAAAATAGTCTGAAAAAAATGTTTGCCTTTATAAGATTTGTCTAGTTATGACGTCTCTTTACAGCAATAAAACGCTATCTAAGACAGGCAAAAAAAGAAAGAAAGAAATACAAATGGCCAATAAATAAGAAAAACTCTTCAAAATCCTTAACCATCCAGGAAATGAAAATTGAAATAAGGGGGATTTCATCTCACCTCATTTAAAATGGGGATCATTTTTAAAAATTAAAATAAAGGATGATAACACATGTTGGTGAAGTTGTGGGGAAAAGAAACCATTCTACACTTCTGATAGGATGTAAACCAATTAGCAACTATGGAAGTTGATATAGAGGCTTATCAAAAAAAGTAATAAATAAATAAATAAATAAATAAATAAATAAATAAAGCCTCGAAAGGATCCAGCTATACCACTTCTGAGTACACATCCAAAGGACTCTAAAGACACCACAGAGACAAATACACATCCATATTTCCTGCTGCATTCAATTCACAGTAGCCAAGATATGAAACCAAACTAGATCCTCATCAATAGATGAACAGACAGAGATAATGTGGCATGTATACTCAATGGGATTTTTATGAGTATTGGCTTACATGAATTATTGCATCATATGCATGTCTGGTGGCCACAGTGGCCAACAGAGAATGTCAGATACTCTGTAACTGGAGTTACGACAGTTATATGCTACCAGATGGGTGTTTGGGATTGAACCTGGTCTTCTGGAAGAGCAGCAAGCGCTTTTAACCACTGAGACACTTCTCCAGCCTCAATTTTATTTTCTTCATGTCTGAATTAAAGTTCGAGTGGGTAAAGGCTGAAGAGAACTCAATGGTTAAGAGCACTGGCTGCTTGTCCAGAGGACCTGAGTTCAGTTTTCAACACCCACATTAGATGACTCGTACTCTCCTGCACACTCTCCTGTGCATAGAACCCATGCATTCTCCTGGCCTCAATAAGCACCCGAAAACAAACAGTTTACATGCACATAGACACTCTCGTGAGCATAAATAAGAATAAATAATAAAAAATCATTTTAAAAAGAAGAATGAAATTGCATCATTTCTTAGGAAATCATGTAACTGTGTAGCAGCATATTAATTGAAATAAACTGGATTCATAAAGAAAAATATGTTTTCTCTCAAGTGGATCTGTGTGTACATACATGAAAAGAGGGGCTGGTTTGTAAATGGAGGGTAGAAACCAACAAGAGAAGACAGATTTTGGGAAAAGGAGGAAACCGCAGAATGAAAACAGGTAAATGTAATACTATACAGAAATAAAGATGCCATAATGAAACCAATTATGTTGTATGCCACCTAACAATAATTATTATTTTTTTGCTGTTGCTGAATTTATTACAAGAAGTTGACTGCCAAATGCTGTATGATACTTCCAACTGTTACTAGGTGGTGATGCAGGTGAAGTCAAGGGTTGAGGGAACAGTCAGCGTTTCTGCAGGCAAGGTTCAAAGAACCTCAGATGATCTCCCTAGGAAGTGGCCATGTCAACAGGTCACTAGGCAGATGACATTCCTCACCAACAGACTCTGGGCACCAGAGTTCTCAGCCAACTGCACACACTTGGGATGGGCTAAGCAGACTGATGCTGTACAGAGAGGGCACAGCCTTGTGCTATCCACCTCTCCTCTGTGCTGTGCTGGGATAGACTCACTGCTGGGATACAGCAGCCTGTGCAGATATTTGTGCCTTCTTTAAGGGATACTTGCAAACATTCCCTGATGCCCAATTATTTGAAGATACTTTATTTTCACAATAGTTCACAACATAAGCTTCTGGCCTATTCTGCCAATGTACAAACTACAAACTCTTGCTCAGCAGCTGAGGGCACTCTTTAGTATCATGTCTGAAAAGTGAATAAAAATCCATATAAAACAAATACTCAAAGTTTCCATAGGAACACAGTAAGTGTGACCCCAATCTCCTAGCCTTCCATACTGCATTGGTGTCAACCCTACTTTTACAAAGACATCCCAAACTAGCAGTAAGTTAAATGATCCCCCCAAATGCCTTAATTCAAGCTAAACTTGCATGTAAGAGCTACAAGAATGACATCTACACATTTATCCTAGAAGAAGCACAGGCTGCAGCGTGATGGTCCATCCCACTCCCCTGGGCACAAGACATGGACAGAGTGCCATCATCCTTCTCCACCTCCGGCGGGAAGCCATGGTTCTGGGTCTGCTTCAGGAGTTGCCACATTGGCTGTGACATTACATAGTAGATGTTTGGCCTCTGGAACCCATTGAAAGTAGAAGCAGCAGCAACGGTGTATGCACCCATGTTCTCAAACAGCATCCAATCACCCACATGCATTTCAGGCATGTTACAGCACTCAATGATCCGATCAAGGCCATCACATGTTGGCCCCCAGATGCTGGATGAGTAATACTTCTCATCTGGCTTGGGTCTCTTCTGCAGCATGATCATAAAGAATGCAGTTAAATGATCCTTATACTCCATCATTCACGTAATACAAGAAGGTTTGCTCATTTGACTCATCTTCATCGTCAGAGCCGAGCTGCTCCTTCCACACATTTTTGGTTGGTTGGTTGGTTGGTTGGTTGGTTGGTTGGTTGGTTGGTTTTTTGGCAATGATGTTGACTGCAAGCGTGAAAGCTGACGCGACATAGTATTGCCTGGCTCAGCTATGATTCTCACTCCAGAGTCTGATGGGAAGTACTTGTCCAGAGCTAGGTTGATTACACTGATGATCTCTTCAAATTTAAGCTTTGTATCTTCAGATCCAGAAAAGCCACCACCAATATCAAGCAGATACATGCTGAAAACAACATCTGTTCCCATGTCAAACACACAGCCGGCATCCGACACTGCCTGCACGAAGGTCTACAGGTCAGTACATCCACTGCCCACATGGAAGCTGACACCAATGACATCAATATTTAGCTCTTTTGATCGTTCCAAGAGAAGCCTGCTAGTTTTGAGTGTGACACCAAACTTAACACTGAGGCGACAAACAGCTTTGGAATCATCAGTGGCAATCCACAGAACCAACTTTGACTTTGGATGTGCTCTGGCGACTTTCATCAATACAATTTCACTGTCAAAAGTCATCATCTGGGGGCTGGTGAGATGGCTCAGTGGGTAAGAGCACCCGACTGCTCTTCCAAAGGTCTGGAGTTCAAATCCCAGCAACCACATGGTGGCTCACAACCATCCGTAACGAGATCTGACGCCCTCTTCTGGAGTGTCTGAAGACAGCAACAGTGTACTTACATATAATAAATAAATAAATAAATAAATAAAAAAAAAAAAAAAAAAAAAGTCATCATCTGGAATCCACTACTGGCAGCATACTTGATCTGAGAGACTTGTTTACAAGGATTTACAGAGATAATCCTCTCTGGAGGCACCCCAGGCCCCTGCACCAACTGTATTTCAGTCTTGCTTGCACAGTCAAATCCTGTCCCAGTGGCAGGTAGTGTGCTCACTATGGCTCTGCTATCGTTACACTTGACTGTGTAAAAGGGAGTAACGCGGGGAAGAGCTTTTAGCCACCTCAGATGCTTCTTTAGAATGTCTCCGAGGTCCGCAACATAGAACGCATCCTTATCGTCAGAGGAAGACTTCATTGATATACTTTTATAATATAAAAGTATTTAATATAATATAATGAAAAAGTCATTACTTCAGATGGTATGAGAAAGTTTTAGAAGCCTAACATTCCTAATAGGGATGTATAAAATAAAGGGATATAACTTGGGGCAACAAATATTCAAAAGGTGACTGGGCTTGTGGCTTTCTGAAAAACTACTTGTCGTATGCACAGATCCCTGTATTTGAGCCACTGTTCTACTAAAATATTTTCAGAATATGGGAAGGAATAGGATGCAAGTGTAACATCTCCCATCTCTCTCTCCTCTCTCTGTCTCTCTGTCTCTTCTCTCTCTCCTCTCCCCTCTCTATCTCTCTCTCTCTCTCCTCTCTCTCTCTCTCTCTCCTCTCTCTCTCTCTCTCTCCTCTCTCTCTCTCTCCTCTCTCTCTCTCTCTCTCTCTTCTCTCTCTCTCTCTCTCTCTCTCTCTCTCTCTCTCTCTCTCTCTCTCTCCTCTCTCTCTCCTCTCCCTCTCTCTTACACATAGATACACACAGTAACACCTCCTAGACTTATGTTAAGCTACTATAATTTCAAATTAGCATGTTACTTTTAAATACTAAAAATCTTTGCTTATTTATTTAATAATATATATACTATACCTTCACATTTCTTAAAAGAGGGAATGAGATTCCATTACAGAGGGTACTGAGACACCACGTGGTTGCTGGGAATTGAACTCAGGACCTCTGGAAAAGCATTGGTGTTTTAAAGCACTGAGCCACCTCTGAAGCCTCAAAATAGCATGTTATAATCAAAAACTTTTTTAATGCAATTCATAGTAATCACAAAGTAAAACCTATAATAGATATCAAAAACAACAAGGAGTTAGAGCATACCAGTATATAAAAATCACTTGACCAAAGAAGACTATAAAAAAGAAGAAAAAAAATATCAACTACTTAAAAAACTAGAAAACAACCAACACAAGTTTCAAAATAGCAAAGAACCCCCAGGCAGTATCTCCACAGTAATCTTGGGAAAGCTGAAGAACAGAATTAGAAAAGCAGCAAACACTCTAACCACCCAGGTCTGCAGCAATGACAGAACAAGAACCCTGGAAAAGCCCATCCCCTTGGTGCTGGATGCTTGGCCCTGGCAACTAACAGAGCAGCATCGCAAAAGAACTTCTACTACCATAGAGCCTCAGCCTCTTCTGACCTCTGTGAGCCATGTCAAGTGCTACAGGACTATGTATCGAAATCTGACAAACATAATGCTTCAAGATCATGGAAAAGAAACTTTAACTCAGATATAAAAAGCATTCAGCAAATTTGTTATAGATCTATTATTAAAGCATGATAAACATATATGAAAAGTGTTCAACATAATTAATAATGAGAAAAATCAAACTCACGGTAAGTTATTGCCATCTAAATATATAAATATTACTACTACTAAAAAGACCACCAAAAAAGTTTGGAATAAAATACCCATGGAAGGAGTTACAGAGAGAAAGTTTGGAGCTAAAACAGAAGGATGGACCATTCAGAGACTGCCCCATCCAGGGGTCCATACCATAATCAGCCACCAAACGCAGACACTATTACATATGTCAGCAAGCTTTTGCTGAAAGGACCCTTATATAGCTGTCTCTTGTGAGGCTATGCCAGTGCCTGGCAAATACAGAAGTAGATGCTCACAGTCATCTATAGAATGGAACACAGGACCCCCAATGAAGGAGCTAGAGAAAGTACCCAAGGAGCTGAAGGGGTCTGCAACCCCATAGGTGAAACAACAATATGAACTAACCAATACCCCCCGGAGCTCGTGTCTCTAGCTGCATATGTATCAGAAGATGGCCTAGTCGGCCATCATTGGAAAGAGAGGCCCATTGGTCTTGCAAACTTTATTGCCTCAGTACAGGGGAATGCCAGGGCCAAGAAGTGGGAGGAGGGGTAGAGGAGTGGGCAGGGAGGGTATGGGAGACTTTTGGGATAGCATTGGAAATGTAAATGAAGAAAATACCTAATTTAAAATAAATAAATAAAAGAACTTCTACTACCACAGAACCTCAGCCTCTTCTGACCTCTGTGAGCCATATCAAGTGCTACAGGACTATGTATCGAAATCTGACAAAAATAATGCTTCAAGATCATGAAAAATAAACTTTCAGATATAAACAGCATTTAGCAAATTCTTTATAGATCTGTTTTTAAAGCATGATCAACAGATATATGAAAAATGTCCAACATCATTAATAATCAGAAAAATCAAAATCACAATATATTATTGCCATTTAAAAAATATAAATACTACTACTACTACTACTACTAAAAAAGACCTCAAAAAAGTTTGTCAATAGCTGGGCAGTGGTGGCACACACCTTTAATCCAAGCACTTGGGAGGCAGAGGCAGGCGGATTTCTGAGTTCCAGGACAGCCAAGGCTACACAGAGGAACCCTGTCTCGAAAAACAAAAAAACAAAAAACAAAAAACAAACCAAAAAACAAAAAGCAAAAAGCAAAAAACAAAAAAAAAAAACAAAAACAAAAAAAAGTTTGCAAAGATAAAAGAATGATGGGGAGGTAGGTAAGGATGCATATAGCTGTTATTATAAATGGTATCTATGTTCCCCAAAATATAATAGTACTGCCAGTTGATCTAGCAGTCTCACAACTGGATATATATTCAAAGAAAATCACATCCACATATTGGGAACACATTTGTGTCTCCATACTGGTTACTGCAATACCCACAAGTGAAATTAATCTAGGAGTCCATCAAAGAATGAGTTGATAAAGAAAATGTGGTATATTCATGTGCAATGGAAAAGCATGCATCTATACAAAAGGATGGACTCCTGCTCTTTGTGGCAGTGTGGATAAAACTGACAATCATCACATTGAATAGAATAAACCAGACTGTGCTAAGAAAAATGAATTCATGGCACAGTCATAAAAGAATATCCATACCAGAGCTGTTATAAAACTTTCAATAAAGGATATACTCTGTTGACAGAAACATAGCAGTTGAATGCTCAGAATCATCCCTCTGAGAGGGAAGGAAATCCTTAATTACTGGGGTTTTGTTTGGGGAAAGGTGTTTCTGATTTAGTTTGGTTGATTTTGTTTTGGTTTTATTTTTCCTTAATTTATTTATTCATTTTACATCCTGATCTTAGCTCCCCTCCCTCCTCTCCTTCCAGTCACACACACACACACACACACACACACACACACACACACACCACAGCCCTTCCACTGAGGCCATACAAGGCAACTCAGCTAGGGATCCAAAGGGAGGCAAGAGAGACAAAGTTGCCCAACTGTTAGGGGACCCACATGGGAACCATGCTGCACATCTTGTGTGTGTGTGTGTGTGTGTGTGTGTGTGTGTGTGTGTGTGTGTGTAGGGGGACTAGATCCACCCCATGCATGCTTTTTGGTTGGTGGTTTAATTTCTGTGAATCCTCATGGGCCCAGGTTAGTTGACTCTGTAGGTCTTCTTGTGGTGTCCTTGATCATTCTGGCTCCCTCAATCCTTTCTCCCACCCTTCCACAAGACTCCCTGAGCTAGACCAATGTTTGACTATGGGTCTCTGCATCTGTTTCTATCATCTGCTGGATGAAACCTATCAGGGGAGAGTTACACTAGGCTCCTTTCTGCAAGCATAGGAGAGTATCATTACTAGTGTCAGGGATTGGCTCTCTCCCATGGGATGGGTCTCAAGTTGGACCAATCATTGGTTGGCCATCCCCTCAATCTCTGCTCCATCTTTATCCCTGCACATCTTGTAGGCAGGACAGATTTGGGGTTGAAATTCTGTGAGAGGTGGTCACATCAGCCTCTAAATTCCCTACTGCAAAGAGTCTCAGCTAGGGTCACCTACATGGACTCCGAGGAGCTTCTCTGACCCAGGTCCCAGATTATCTTGAAAGGATGTAGGCTATAGACCACTATCTATCATAGTCACTCATGGAAAATCTATATTGTGTTTATAGACATTCTGTATTCCAGGACTACCTATGTAGGTATAATTGTTTGTGTGACATCCTTAAATTAAATTCAGAAATATCTCTTTCCCTTAAATGTGATTGTGTTTCCTTACATCATACTATAAAGGGAGCACAAAAATCTTGGGACTAGAGAGGTGAAACCGTGATTAAAAGTACTTGCTACTCTTCAGAGGATCAGGGTTTAGTTCTCAGCACACATCAGATGTTCACAGCTACCTCTAACCATAGTTTCAGAGGATGCAGTGCCCTCTTTTAAACTCCACTGGTCATGCACATAGTACATAAATATACATGCAGGCCCTCGAACATATATACTAAATAAAAATAAACAAATCTTTTCCTTTTTTCTGTTTTTTTCCTGTATCTTGTTTGGAATCTACACAAACATGGAAGAATTTAACTGTCCTCTGAACATTACTAAATGGCCCTCTTTTCCATCCCCTGGGATCCTACAGCGGGGCAGGGATAATTTCTTTGCTGTGTCCTGTCTCCTTGCTGGTTGGAAGCTTGGCATTTAGAATGGTTCACTACTGCCTTCTGAGAATTCTGAACAGCCCATAATCTTGTTTAACAACTGAAATTAATTCCAACTTCAGAATACATGAAAGTATGAGTGTTTCCACTAAGAAAGAATGACTGAGTGTTCATTTTTGCCAGAAGTAGAGGGGTAATGGTGTAGAAATTTAAGTTAAACTATAAACCGGGAAAGTTTTAATAGCATAGCCAATCAGACCTCCTGTGAGTTCACAGGTAGAAGCCACTTCTAAAAGGAAGATAAAAACATTTGTTTAACAAAAACATGCAGTGACGCATCTTTTTTTCTCATGTTGGGGGCATGAGTGTGATGTTGAGCAAAATTAATTTTGCACTTCTCTCTATTCTGATAACAGAAAGGTAAACTTAAAAGGTGGCTGATGATGGTGTTTCTTCATCCATTGCAATGAAACACAATGAGGAAAGATCTTATAACAGAAGGACCCTGATATAGCTGTCTCTTGTGAGGCTATGCCAGTGCCTGGCAAATACAGAAGTGGATGCTCACAGTAATCTATTGGATGGAACACAGGGCCCCCAATGGAGGAGCTAGAGAAAGTACACAAGGAGCTAAAGAAGTCTGCAACCCTATAGGAGGAACAACAATATGAACTAACCAGAGCTGTGTCTCTAGTTGCATATGTAGTAGAGGATGGCCTAGTTGGCCATCAATGGGTGGAGAGGCTCTTGGTCTTGCAAAGATTATATGCCCTAGTACAGGGGAATGCCAGGGCCAGGAAGCAGGAGTAGGTGGGTTGGGGAGCAGGCTGGGGAGGGTATAGGGGACTTTCGGAGAGGAAACTAGGAAAGGGGATAGCATTTGAAATGTAAATGAGGAGAATATCAAATACAAAATTAAGTAAAAAAAAGAGAGAAGGACCACACCCAGTGCATTTACAAGATCAAAGAACAGTCTGGTTGCAGGAACACTGCTCAGTGGACAGTAGACTTAACTATCCAAACTGTTTCAAGTTTTTAGTGGATCTCTGGGTTGGGTTATTCTGACTTGTATTGCCAAGTTAACTAGAAAAAAAAAACTGTAAATGTGTGTTTATATCAGGTCATTTTATTTGGAGCTGTTGTCCTGAATTGCCGTTATGGCCCAGAGAAAACCCAGAAACAGATGGGCTCAAATTCTGTTATGATATCTTTATTACCTAAACTTTGAGCTGTTTGAATTAGATCAGTTAGGTTTATGGAGCAGTTGTTAAGGTGTGTACTTGAACTTCTTGATAATTTTTAAACTAAGAATCACAATAAAACATAAGCACATCACAATGAAGTCTTTCATAAAAATTAAACCAGTTTTGTTTTTCTGCATTGAGGATAAATTCAGCCCCCTCTTACACAAAGAGCCAAACCCTGAGCTGAAGTTATGAGTAAGCAGACTGCCAGTCTTGGGGAAAGAGCCTCCTCTCCATGCAGGTCTCTTGGGAGCAACATGCTATAGGAATTTGATCTCCTGAAGACAAGCACTCTGGAAGCAGAGACAAGTGCATTTCTGTGAGTTTGAAGCCAGCCTTGTCTACATAATGAGACCCAGTTTCACTTCCATGTCCTAGAGGAAGAAGCATACCCAATGTTTGGTCAAGGTAAGAAACAGTTTGTTTTAAATAATCTTGAAGGAAAAATAATTCAGATAATTTATGTAGCAAAGAACAGGGACTGGAAGACCCTATAATTGGCCTGTCTCTAGTTATAAAGGGAGGTATGAGTCACATCTAAGGCTTATGAAGTAGGCACTTTATCAAAACAAAGGATGAATGGAATTTTTAAATATACTTAAAAACTTTTCCAAGAACAAAAGTTTCAAATGGTTTATAACATTGTTACTACAAACCAGGTGAGTGTCAGGGACTGTTGTTGCTCTCACAGAATAGAGCTGATCATTTGACCAATATGGTCCATGAAAGATATCACAAAGATATCACTGAGATAGGGTAGGATATCACTGTCAAGCCCTAAGCAAAGACAGCATGAAAGTGACTAGGCAGTAATGTACAAGGTCAACAAATATCATGAAGAAGAAGGAAGATGGCAGAGGATGGGCATTTAAGAAAAGAGTGTATTATAGTAGCCCCTAACCTAAGGTCTGGATATGAATAAAAACATTTACCTGAAATAGGGGAAAGTGAAATAATATATGGAGAAGTTGAAAATTAGTTCATTTACAGTTTCAGCAGAAACTGGGATGTTAAGTGGAATGGCACAGGATAGCATGTGAAGACAGACAGCAGGGTCCTGACCAGTTCCCCTCACCCTAGGGACTTTCTACTTAGGTGAAACTGGATCCTTAACTACACTGCACAAAAGACTTCAGTATGAACCAGAGTAAAGCAAAGTGGTGAGCTGGTTAGGTATTTACCTTACACAGAGACATAAGAAAAGGACAGTACACCAGACCCAAGACAAAAATGCCAATTCCCAAGAGAATGCCACTCTTAAGTATCTTTACAGTGGCTATATATGCCATTGTGTGGCTATGTTACATTCCTCAAAAGGTATGATTTATATCAATGTTTAAGATTAAGATAAGGTTACCTTTTAAGAAAGGCTTGAAAGTTAAACATATATAAGTGGTTTACTTAGTTTTATCTTAAAGTATTTTCTTTCAGTTTTATGGATGAAACTGTGTTCTTATGAGGTACAGCATTCAGATTTGGAAAAGTGATAATTTGACAAAGCTCAAAATTACAAACAGCCTTGCCCTAAATAAACATAGTTCACTTGTTAATGTTTTAGCTTGTTTGAGATGTCTTCAGGAAAACAGATTATCTGTACACTTGATTTTGGCTCTCTCAGCTCTATTGAAGTTTCTTGATTCTCAGTCATCAGGAAAGTCAACCTAGATCCCAAAGTAAGAGATTTCTTTCTTTTCTCATGGACCATTAATTTTCTCTGTATTTTTAATCTAACCTCCATTTCCCCTTCTGAGACTTTGGTCCTTTAATTTTAGGAATCAGTGATGGTCAAAGAACCATTTGCTAAAGCTTATTCAGGCTGAATGTTGCTCCTACCTATAAGGGATCAATAAATGTGTATGTCTGGTCTATGAAAGATATGAAAGAATTTGCACTTAAAGAGATCTGAAAATCTTCATTTGATAGGAATATGAAAGAAATAACTTAGAATGTCAAGACAACAAAGAATATACTACATTGTTAACTTTAATTCTATTTTCTAAAGGCATAATAATGTCAGTAGGTATTTTTTCGTTTTAGACTAAATTGTGATATCCCTTAATAATTATTTTATTGTTTTATTTGGGATAAAAGACTCTTACATTTCCCTTGAGTTCAACAGCTATTTTCAGTCTACATCTGAGCGGTCCATTCCTTTTTGGGGTGTGAGATAAATTAGTATTTATATTCCTAAAATTATGTTTGTGCCTGAAATAAACATCAAAAGCAGATACAAGCAGAGCCCATTCATTGGTAAGTAACCATACATAACAACTGTAATGGGGAACCTATAAGAGGTGGACACCCAGACACAATGAATAGCCACTGAAAATCTGCATTCCAGCCAGCTAGGAGGTGGGTGTTAGACAAGCACACAGTTTAACAGAAGCTAAGATAAAGTAGCTGGGGCATCCTGGCCTCAAGTCCTAAAATAGAGTTGGGAAATCTTCCACAGGTTCTCCATCAAGAAGATCAAATTCTAGTTAAATGTGAAATAGCCTTGTCAAGAATACAAGATGGAGGAAACTCTGCACTATCTTGCCATGTCACAGAATCATTTTCTATAATCACTTGCCTTTAGTTGCTTTTGGAAGAGTTCACACAAGTTACTTAATTTGTGTTGTTAGATTTGAGACAAATTCTCAATACAAAACCCAGTTTACAAACTCATTATCCTCCAGCTTTAGCTATCCTGGTCAAGGTATGTCCTGCTCATCATTGGCCCATAGTTGTTTAGGCTCTAGTGTCCCTGGTGAAGTAGTCTGGGAATAATTACAATCCCTTGGAGACTTGCTTCAGCAGTCCAGACAGCCAGACCAAGGAAGCATTTCTTCAGAATATCCTCACACATTGTGGGCATTCTAATTGCAAAACTTATGATATTTTACAATATACTATAGTCAAATTGATATAGGAGAAAGTGTTTGAGGGTTTCTTAGAGAACAACAGATTATTACTTCAAATGAGTAACAGTTCTGAGGAATAGAGTCGCCGATAATTGTGATCAAAATTTCTTAGAATCTACAACCTGGAAGACTGATTAACTGAGTAGTTATTTCAGGGATTGTGGAGAGCTGAGATGTTTCAGGTTCAGAGCCTAATTACAATTTACCTTGGGCTCTATCTTTAACCCCCCCCCCCAATTGGGCTTTCCCACCTTTGTATCAGACCTGACATCCTGTGACTAACTGATAAAGGCCTATTGGAATATGTTAACATAAACCTAGTTAGTATAGATCAAAACTTAGGTACCAGGTAGCATGTGAGGCCTATACATGAGATTTCACCATTCTGTTTTAACTACATATTTAATGTTTCCACCAATGCATTTGAAAACACCTTCTAAGCATGGCTTTCTTTGTTCTGTTATTACAAAAACTTTCATGAATTAGGGTAACCTGAATCTATGTTCCCAGGCCATAATCACTGGCATTAATGGATGCTGAGGAACCTTGATCAGGTTCAATTTTTTGCCAGTTAAAGAATTAAAAGGTAGGAAAATTCTTGAGCACAACAAGTAGCAAAAGAGAAATCCCAAATACCTCATGCAACTGTCAGCAGTTGGAGAAAGTTGTTGGGAAATGCATGCACACAGTAGACAGAAAGAAAAAAAAAAAAAAGACCCTCTGCAAAGCTAGGCAGGGGACTAGGAAAGGTGAAAACTCCAGGCTAAAGTTTCTTTAAAGCCTCTGAAGTCTTCCTCCCCTACTTTAGGGTTCATCTGTTTGAAGAAAGCCAGTGTGGTTGACTGGCTCAGAACTGTTGTGTGGCATGTCCTGAGTAGGCCTTGAACTTATTGAGCCACTCCATCAGCAGGAGCCCTACAGATGGGAGACAAAAGCCTACAAGGACTTTGTTTTAAACTGCCAGGCTTTCCTCTCAAGTCAGGAAGATAAAGAAGAAGCCAACCATCTTCAAAATGCACCACTTTTATCACCTCTCCCTATGTAGCTGCCTACCAGGGAGCCAGTCTCATCCCTGGTCTCAATATTTGGCTCCAGAATGAACGTCTTAATCCATTTGAATTGAGTGTTATGTTTTTGTATTGCTACATCAATAGCCACCAAAGCCACTCTGGACCAAGTGGCTTCTATCTCATCTGATTTGTAATCTTAAAGAATAAATTTCACAGAAAAGACCAGGATGAGATTTTAGAAGAGTTCTAAACTCTTTTTTAGGTTCCCAACTAAGAGCTTAACAAAAAGAAAACAAGAGCTCCTGTTTAGCAAGAGGGTACTGCCACTGGACTGCTAGATTAGAAAATTTCTACAGAACCCAAGCAGAAACTGAGTAACAGCACAGAGTTAAGCTGGTCGGTGCAGTTATCCCACCCATATGGTGACCCTCATCTAAAATTTTGGTCCCACTTTTATGTACAGTCACTATGCTGCCAATGTTACTATATAAAAGGAAAAGAAATATAATAAAAATTCAATGAGAAGGAAAGACAAACAAGAGAGCAAGTGAATTGCCCACAGTGCCAACCTTTATTTGGAGTTTCCTCCAAATAAAACTTGAGAGAGATTGATGTAAGAATCAGAGCATGTTGCCCACTTATAAGCTGGGAAAGTTAAAGGACAGAAGTGTGGCAGGAAAGACATTTTAAAGTTTCCCTTTTTGGCACACCATTTGACCACTGCTAGGGGTCACCAACCAGTTAAAGAATGTTAGGTGCTCTATAAACCTCTATCCTAGATGGCAAGAATCAGGAGAAACTTTAGTTTATCTTTGTTCTGGAAAACAAGTGAGTTAACACAGTTCAACCAAAATGGAAGTGGTTTTATAAAACAGCATGATCTGGCTAACAGACAATAAACAAGAGTGTGAGCCAATAGTATCCTGAAATATTCCCAGCATTTCTGTCCTCTAGCAATGAAACCAAAACCATTTCAGAACAATAACAAAAAGCACCACTGCTCACCTCTGTCCTGGCCCTAAACTTCCTTACTTGTTTCTTTCCCCTTCTCACCAAAACAGAATTACATTTTTTTTTAAGTTTTGGCACCATCTGTTTTAAATCCCCCCTATTTTAAATGATGAAAAGGACTCAAAAGGAGAGTTCTCCGAGAGTACACTTGATTCTATCATGTACTGTCCTTTTATACTTTTGTATACCTAAAACATAAAGGGTTCAGATAAAGACTGCAGTACACATTATTCTGAGTTCTCCCTCTAAAAATCTGAGATGCTGCTTTATCCAAATTCCCTTTTCTGTAATAGGCACTGTGAACATTCCTGTGCTATGCTGCTATTTTTCCAGTGTGATGTAGCCCCAGTGTTCAGGTGACAGTTTCATCCATGGCCATCTGGGAGATCTCTGAACATATTGCATCACCTTATATTCATCTCCTTACAGAGTTTTAGAGACAAAGCTAGATATCACACCATACTGCACCTCTTTATCAAGCTTTAAAGAAAAAGCTAGCTATATAATTTAAATACAGACTCAGTAAGATAAACAGAGTAGCCCTAGAGGTTCAACTACCTACTTCCTCTACCTTACCTGAAGCATTTATATGATGCAACCAGCAAACAAAACATGGTGTTTTACAAGTCTAGGCTTAGAGAAATCAGATAAACTATTTGTCTCAAAGAAATAAATTTCTTTTTTGTGTCTTGTGGGGTGGGGAGATGTTGGGTTGATAGGTGAAAGGTGCTTGCGCTTGGAGAACCTCATTGTCTGATTCAGTCTTTGGAGGATATATAGGACAGAAAATAACTCTATTTTTCTCTTTGAAACTCACCTTTAGGTCTGGTCTCCTGTGGCCAGGATAAAATACTGAATTTTACAGGTTAAAACATCATAGCTTGCACAAAGGAAGAAGGCAAATGTCACCACTGTCTTTACCTGAGATTTAGAGCCCATGTAACAAAGGCTGATTGTTGCTGCTTAGACCACTGGGAGGAAGGGTTGGTAAAGCTTTGTACACACTGCATGTCAAAAGCTGAAAAGGAAATGCTATCCCCTAATAAGGTGTGGTTCCTTTCTTACAAGTTTACTTTTATTTCTCAGTAATGTTTAGTCTGTTCTGCTAGATTTGGATATTTTGTACTGAGTTGGGGATCACAGCCAGAATGAAGGAGAAACAAACATCAAATAAAGACTTTGAAAGACTGAAGTCAATAATGAAATTTTTAACAATCAACTTTCCAATAAAAGAAAGGGAAATTCCAGGCTTGTAATATTTATATATTTCCATTACAAAAAGGCATCCTTCTTCTGTGGCCAATTTCAAGTTCCTAACTCCATTGGAAAGTTGAAAGATATGTGCATTATCACCTAATTCTACATCATATCTATTATACATACATAACAAACCAAAGTGAGCTCCACAACATAGCCATTAAGTCCTTGAGAGTACCGGGCTTTGAATTTTATTGTCTTTGTTTTACATATATCTTAGTTACACAGTTATAGAACTTAATTTCATTGAAGTGAAATTTATACGACATAAAATTATTTTAAGTTGTACAATTCAATGACACCTAGTATATTCATAAAGTTGTGTAACAACAATCTCTAGCAAATCCCAAAATATTTTTCTTACCACAAAAGAAAACCCCACACTCACAAATGCAATCAGCTCCCACTCCTATCTCTCCAATTAGCAATGATCTGCCTTTAATCCCTAGAATTTACTAGTGTAGATTTTCAAAGTGTTTGTCATTATGGCTTTCTTCACTCAGAACAATGTTGATAAAGTTCATTCATATTGTACAACACATCAATATTGTTTCCTTTTCTATGACTTTACTTTTATCATGATTATTCCACGATTTGTTTCTTTACCATCAGTTGATGGGCATTTGGGTTCTTACCATCCTTTTGGATACTGTGACTAGAACATTTATGTACAAGGACATATTTGGACACCCATTCTCAGTTCTTTAGAGCATATATCTAGCAGTAGAATATACCTGCCCAGTATAATAAATTCAATACTAAATTTGCTCAAGAACTAACAGGAGTTCCATGCCTTTATCATTCTGAGAAGGTATCTTCAATTCCTAGTTTGTTATTTTTATCATAAAACAAGGTTGGATTTTATTAAGTGATTTTCCTCCTTTAATTCAAGTATTTGTGTGGAGTGTATTCCCTTCATACTATTTATATGGCCATATTGCATTTAATAGCCTTCATAAGTCAAATGATGCTTATATGCCTGAGAGAAACTATAGTTGGTTAGTGTATAATCTTTATATTTCTGGATTACAGTTTCTAGTATTGTTTTCACATCAACATTCATAAAGGATATTTATCTATAGTTTTCTTTTCTGTGGCATCCTTGTCTACTCGGAGACGAAGGTAATGCTGACCTCACAGAACAAGTTAAGAAATGTTTCCTCCTCTTCTATTTTTGTAACAATATGCTGAAGATTGGTACTAGCTTGTTACATGATTTGATGGAGTTTACCAGTGAAGATATTTGGCTTGTTAGGAAGTTTTCCATCGTTCAGGCTATCTATTTATTGTTGATAATATTGAGGGTTTTGTCTCCCTGCTTCAGTTTTTGTATAGTGCTCTTTTTTTTCTATGTGATCAAGGTTATCTAATGTATTGGGTTACATGTCTTCACAATATTTTCCCATATTTACATTTTGTTTTGTTTCCTTTTGTTGAATTAACACATACAGTATGGTGTTATATCACAGAATTTGTGTTATGCTTTATATTGTAGCATAATGCAGCTACAGCAGAAACAAGTTGGCAGCCTGGCTACTGCCATGCAACAGGCCTAGTATAAAGAAAGTTTACTGGGAAAGGGAAGGGATTGAGGGCCTGAAAAGGAATAGAGACAGATAAAGAGGGGTGGGGGGCAGAGAAGGATAGAAAGAGAGAAAAGCAACAGAAGAAAAAAAGAGGCTGGTCAGGAACACATGAGAACAGAGAAAGAAAGAAGATATAGAGAGAGAGGAGAGAGAAGAGAAAGAGAGGGAGGAAGGGAGAGAGGAAGGGAGGGAGGGAGGGAAGAGAGAGGGGAGGGAGGGAGGGAGGGAGGGAAGGAGGGAGGGAGGGAGGGAGGGAAGGAGGGAGGGAGGGAGGGAGGGAGGAAAGAGAGAGAGGGGAGAGAGAGATAGAGAGACAGGGACAGAGACAGAGACAGAGACAGAGACAGAGAACGCAAAGCTGGGACTGCTGGTGGTGATGTAAGTTGTTGCTAGGTGCTGATGCTAAGTTCCTAGGCAGAGCCAAGTCAAATTGCCTGTAAACTAACACTTGGTACAAGCAAATAACTGAAATGTGATGCTGTGAATAGGCCTGCTAGCCAGCTAGATCTTAGGATCTTACTTGTCTCTGTTCTTCAATCTTGAGGCTACAGGCAAATGCAAACATGACTAGCTTTTGGGTTTTTTGTTTGGTTTTGGTTTTGTTTTCAATTCATTTTTAAGTGTTTCTTTTTCAAATTTTGAGATTACTTTGAAAAGTAGCTTGGTCTTCATGTAGGACTCCTAACAGTGGGAGTAAGGGCTGTCTCTGATTTTGCTGCCTGCCTTTAAGACCCTTTCATCCTACTAGGCTGCCTTGTCTAGCCTCAACAGGAGAGGCTATGCCTAGACTTACTACAACCTGATATACCAGGACTGATTGATATTCACGGGAGGCCTCCCCTTTTGTGAAAAGAAACAGAGGAGGAGTAGATGGGAATGGGGGAAGAAATAAGAGGAGAAGAGGGAGGAGAAACTATGGTTGTGTATAAAATTAATTAAAATTAAAAAGTATTTTGAGATTATAACATAATTACATCATTTCCCCATTCTTTTTCCTCCCTCCAAACCCTTCCATTCACCCAGCTTTTGTGCATGTGTGTGCTTATTAATATTAGCAATTATTCTAGGTTCCCCTCCACAACATCTACCTAGCAACAGCTTGCTTCTCTGCCTGCTAGGTTCAGCCAGGAGCCAGGCATATAAAGACTGCTCAGCTTGCATGCCTCCTCCACCCCCTCCATCTTCTCTCTTCCCAACATGTTCACAGGCAGCCTCTTCTCTTCTCTCTCTTTCTGTCCTTCTCTGTCCCCCTTCTCTGCCTCTACCCCTTTCCAGGTTCCCATTCTGCTCCCTAACTCTCCCCCCAATAAACTTCCTTTTGTACTAGGCCTGCCACATGGTGATTATTCCTCAGAGTAACACCTTGATAGGGTCTGCTAAAGTACTCCCTCCCACCGCATTAAATTGCATTTTATAAAATACAACCTATAATATATATATATATATACATATATATATATATATATTATGTAATATATATTAGAAGCTCACACATATATACAATTATTATGTATGTTACATTATATATGTATTATGTATCATATAGATACGTGTTATATATTATATATGCTATGTGTATTATGTATAAAATATATCTGACTTTTATAATTTTCCATGCTCTTTTCTGCAATGATCCCTGAGCCTTAGGTATAGGAGCTGTATTGTAGATGGATCAGTTGGGCCTGAGCTCCACAATTCTGCTATTTAATGTGTATAGGGTATGTCCTAAATATAAGGACAAATGCTTAGGATATACCCTATACACATTAAATAGCAGAATTACGTGTTATGGTGGTTTAGTAAAGTGGCAATTTCAGGGTCTCCAAAATCCATGACGTCATTAGCACTGATTAGTTGGCTAGGTTTCCTGTCTTGTTGGCATGATTTCTGTCTTGTTGAGCAGTTTTTAGATTGAATTAGAGAACTATTGGTTATGCCATAGTATTTGTGACACACCTGCAGCCTTCATGCCATTCTGGTTATTGTGGTGGTCCATAGGCTTCATACCTAGCTTGCTTCTACTCTTTAAAGCTTGCATAGCTCCTTCTGCTAACATGAAAGCTAGTTCTCAAGAAAGAAACTTTCAGATCAGATCCAGATAAGGTCCTCTACCCCTGTGTCTGAAGTGTATGGTATCTTCAGCAACAGGCACTTATCTTCTACCTCTAAGGATATGGGGGGCTACCAGGGGCAATAGAAATAACCCATAATGTTTTGGGAGTCTCTTGGACAACCCTGACCTAAAGAGGGTTTCTCAGCTTCTCACAGCTTTGGCAGGGGTGGGGGCTTAATAAATAGTCTATATCTCTTGGGTAAAACACTGTCAGCCTAAATGGAAAATTTTACTTAAACTATGAATATTTATACACTGACTTATGTGTACTATAGGTGTTTTTAGGTAGAAAGATAATAGTATGATTCCTTGTGACTTTAGACATACTATTATTTTATCTTCCTTCATCATTCTTCTTTATTTATCTTTCTCTCCCTCTTTATTTAGAGCCCCTCACAGTTTCCCATTTCCTCTTTCAGATAAGTTGTGCCTTATTATTCCTTCTCTTTTGCTACACACACACACACACACATCCCTTTTTATTTTCCTGGTTTCAGCAGTTAATCCAGATTATATGCTCAATCTGAAGAGTTGGATCTAGGAACCTCAAATGAGAGAGAACTCGTGTTCCTTGTCTTTCTGGGTCTTGTCTCAGTATAATCTTTTCTAGTTCCATCCATTTACCTGAAAGTTTTATTATTTAATTTTTCATTATAGCTGAAAAGCATTCCATAGTATGTATGCACCACATTTTCATTTCCATTTGTTGGTTGAAAAATATTTATGTTGTTTCCATTTCCTAGCTATTGTGAACACAGCAGCAATGAATATGCAATATGCAATGAATGAGCAAGTTCCTGTGGAGCCAGTATCAGTCCTCCAGGCATACAAGGAGAGACACAGCTGGGTCATATGGTAGACTCATTTTTAGCTTCCTGAGGATTCTCCACACTGATTTCCAGAATGACTGGAACATTTTTGCAATCACAACATCAGCAAGTGAAAGTCCTCTTTCTCTAAGATTTATTTTTAGCTTTTTGAAGATTTTCCACACAGATTTTCAGAGTGGCTAGATCAGTTTGCAGTCCCACAAATAATGAATGAGAGCTCTCCTCTCCCCATAGCCTGACTACCCAACATTTGTTGCAACTTGTTTTGTTAATCTTTGCCACACTGAGTAGGTTAAGATGAAATCTCAAAGTTGTTTGTTGTTGTTGTTTTGTTGTTTTTTTGTTGTTCTTAATTGTGTCTTTCATCTTTGAGATTATAATATAATTACATTATTTCCTCCTTCTTTTTCCTTCCTCTAAACACTCCCATATATCTATCTATCCTTGCTCTTTTTCAAATTCATGGCCTCTTTTTCATTGTTGTTACATACATAGATATACAATAGTCAAAGTTGTTTAAAGTTTCCCCAATTGTCAGAGATAACGAACATTTTTTTGGATATTTCTTAGTCATTTTATTTCTTCCTTTAAGAACTCTCTGTTCAGATCCCAAGCCCATTTTTTGAAAGAGTCATTTGGTTTCTTGACTCAGATGTATTGTGTTTTATAAAACGTGGTATAATTGCAATGGAAGGGAAGGTGTCCCCCTGAACAATCCAGCCTTGCAACAGACCTAATATAAAAACAATTTATTGGCAGGAAGAGGGAAGGGGACCTGAAAAGGAGTAGTGACAGAGAAAGGGGGTAGTCAGAGAAGGTGAGAAAGAGAGAAGAGGGAAGAGGGAGAGAGGGAGGAAGTGAGAAAGAAGCCAACAGTGAACTTTGGGAGACAAAGAGAGAGTAAAGAATGGAGGAGGAGGAGGAGGAGGAGGAGGAGGAGGAGGAGGAGGAGGAGGAGGAGGAGGAGGAGAGGGGGGAGATGAAGAGAGAGAGAGAGAGAGAGAGAGAGAGAGAGAGAGAGAGAGAGAGAGCTGGAGTAGCTGAACAATCTCTCTTATACACCAGGTTGACTTGCACCTGGAGGCATGTGATGGTGTAAGCTGGTGATAAGTTGCTGGTGCTAGGTTGCTGGGAGGAGTCTAGTAGAATTGTCTGTAAGCCAATAAGATGTATATCTGGGAAACATTCTCTCTCATTCTGTGGGCTTCCTCTTCACCTGATTGTTTCCTTAGCTGTGCAAAACCATTTTAGTTTTATAAATTCCCACTTATTAATTTGCTACCATAATTGTTTGACAAGTGAAGTCCTACTTAGAAACTGAGGGTTCCCATTAAAAAATGGGGCTCAGAACTGAACAAAGAATTCTCACCTGAGGAATACCGAATGGCAGAGAAGCACTTGAAAAAATGTTCAATATCCTTAATCATCAGGGAAATGCAAATCAAAACAACCCTGAGATTCCACCTCACACCAGTCAGAATGGCTAAGATCAAAAATTCAGGTGACAGCAGATGCTGGCGAGGATGTGGAGAAAGAGGAACACTCCTCCATTGTTGGTGGGAGTGCAGGCTTGTACAACCACTCTGGAAATCAGTCTGGCGGTTCCTCAGAAAACTGGACATAGTACTACCGGAGGATCCAGCAATACCTCTCCTGGGCATATATCCAGAAGATGCCCCAACAGGTAAGAAGGACACATGCTCCACTATGTTCATAGCAGCCTTATTTATAATAGCCAGAAGCTGGAAAGAACCTAGATGCCCCTCAACAGAGGAATGGATACAGAAAATGTGGTACATCTACACAATGGAGTACTACTCAGCTATTAAAAAGAATGAATTTATGAAATTCCTAGCCAAATGGATGGACCTGGAGGGCATCATCCTGAGTAAGGTAACACATTCACAAAGAAACTCACACAATATGTATTCACTGATAAGTGGATATTAGCCCCAAACCTAGGATACCCAAGATATAAGATATAATTTGCTAAACACATGAAACTCAAGGAGAATGAAGACTGAAGTGTGGACACTATGCCCCTCCTTAGATTTGGGAACAAAACACCCATGGAAGGAGTTACAGAGACGGAGTTTGGAGCTGAGATGAAAGGATGGACCATGTAGAGACTGCCATAGCCAGGGATCCACCCCATAATCAGCATCCAAACGCTGACACCATTGCATACACTAGCAAGATTTTATTGAAAGGACGCAGATGTAGCTGTCTCTTGTGAGACTATGCCGGGGCCCAGCAAACACAGAAGTGGATGCTCACAGTCAGCTAATGGATGGATCATAGGGCTCCCAATGGAGGAGCTAGAGAAAGTAGCCAAGGAGCTAAAGGGATCTGCAACCCTATAGGTGGAACAACATTATGAGCTAACCAGTACCCCGGAGCTCTTGACTCTAGCTGCATATATATCAAAAGATGGCCTAGTCGGCCATCACTGGAAAGAGAGGCCCATTGGACTTGCAAACTTTATATGCCCCAGTACAGGGGAATACCAGGGCCAAAAAGGGGGAGTGGGTGGGCAGGGGAGTGGGGGTGGGTGGATATGGGGGACTTTTGGTATAGCATTGGAAATGTAAATGAGTTAAATACCTAATAAAAAATGGAAAAAAAAAAAGAAACTGAGGGTTGGGAAGAGTCTTGGGGGGGGGTGGATTTTCAGACTCATCTGACAAAACCTTGGAGAAGGATTGCAAGATCTGGCTGGGTAAAGAGGTTGGATGTGAAGTAAGAGGAGCCAGTGGTCAGGGACAGGCAGAACAGGGTCTAGTGGAAGCCTAGAGATCAGTGGTGACACTGGGGTGACCAGACTAAACCAGGACACAGGATTTGGGACCTAGACTATATATATCAAGGGGTGAGATGTATAGAGGAGAAGAGTAGAAGAACTCATCCTAATCAACCCTGGAGTAGAATGTACAAGATCTGGCCAAACAGAGACGTTGGATGTCATGCTCAGCTATTTACAGGAGGATTGGGTATTTGAATACAGGTCCTAATACTCATACCAATGGGCTAACTCAAGGGCTCTTGTTTGCCCATCCCCGACTCTAGATCTCAAGATCTGACCAAAGAATCTATAACTTCTCTCTAAAACTCACCCTCTGCTATCCATAAATACCATTATTTGAATTCAAGAGCTATAAAGCCATTGTCTCAGGGTGGCTTTGATGGCTATAAAGTTTTCCAGGACCCTAACATCCCTTCCCCACCTAATCCCAGTGAAGTTCTGTTTTTAGTTCTGTCAAACTCAAAAATACCCCAAAATTTCCCATATCATAACTTTTCCAATAAATATTTTAATCAAAGGGCTATATAATCTGGCCTATTGTCCTTCTTGAACCCTGAACATGAGACCTTATAAGGATCATGGTTTAAAAGATGGTTTAGTTATGTATTAGTCAGGGTAGAATTCTCTAAAGGAGTATGTGTGTGTGTGTGTGTGTGTGTGTGTGTGTGTGTGTGTGTGTGTGTTGGGCGGATTTGTTAAAATGGCCTACAGGTTGTGATCCAGCTAGTCCAACAGTGGCTATCTACGAAAAGAAGGTCCAAGAATCCAGCAGCTGTTGTTCAGTCCACACTGCTGGATGCCTCAGCTTGTCTTCAGTATATATCAGAATCCCAAAGAAATAGGCTATAATCACAGTGAAGGAATGGACTTGCCAGCTAGAGTGAGATGGGCAATTATGCCATGTCCTTTATATGGGACCCCAAGAGAAGGTATGGCCCAGATTAATAGTGTGTCTTCCCACTTCAAAAGAGCTATATTTAAAGATACTTCTTCCCATATCAAAAGATCTGGTTAAAAGTGGGTCTTCCCATTTCAAATGATTTAATTTTAAAGATCCTTGAAGGTGTATTCCAGATGTAGTTGAGTTGACACTCAAGAATAGCTATCATAGGTTATATGATGACATCCTGTCTTTTAAACAAAAGGTTCTTGAATTCACACATTTGTGAATATCCTATTTTTCCTTTTTTTTTTTTTCAACTCCAAGTGCCCATTCTTTTTTTTTTCTTTCTTTCTTTTTATTAGGTATTTATTTCATTTACATTTCCAATGCTATCCCAAAAATCCCCACACGTTCCCCCACCACTCCCCTACCCACCCACTCCCACTTCTTGGCCCTGGTGTTCCCCTGTATTGAGGCATATAAAGTTTGCATGACCAATGGGCCTCTCTTTCCACTGATGGCTGACTAAGCCATCTTCTGATACATATGCAGCTAGAGACACGAGCTCCAGAGGGTACTGACTAGTTCATATTGTTGTTCCACCTATAGGGTTGCAGATCCCTTTAGCTCCTTGGTTACTTTCTCTAGCTCCTCCATTGGGGGCCCTGTGATCCATCCAATAGCTGACTGTGAGCATCCACTTCTGTGTTTGCTAGGCCCCGGCCTAGTCTCACAAGAGACATCTATATCTGGGTCCTTTCAGCAAAATCTTGCTAGTATATGCAATGGTGTCAGCGTTTGGAAACGGATTATGGGATGGATCCCCAGATATGGCAATTTTCCTTTTGTTATTTCTAGTCTCAATCCATTATGATCAGAGAAAGAAATCTTTTATTGCCTCAGACTTTTAGTATTTTTTGATATTATGCTTACCATATGGAAAATGTCCATGTGTCCTATAGAAGAATGTGTATCTTGTTCTAGGAGAGAGCATTATGATGACTTGAGTTCAGTTTTACTGGATTGTGGCATTGTTCTGGCCCTCTATTTTCTTATTAATTTTCTATAGCTTCGTATTCTTTATTGAAAACACCATTTATTACTATAAAACTCTCCAATTATTTATTTGCACCTACCCTAGCAAGAGGTAAGATATTCTAAAGAAACTTGAGCTTGTGTCTTTGGCTACCAGACTATTGAAAAAATGGGCACCTCCTTCCGCAAGAATTAAAATTTTCTCAGGTGTTCATGGTGAGGGAAAGGAAGCTCAGAAGTACTAGTGCAATAAAAGCTACCTTCCCAGAAATAGATTTCACACTGTTCTGACAACCTATTAGATCATTTTGTAGGACAAAATGGAAGCAAGACAACAGATAAAGGGCAGGACCATATTTTGTCAGGAATATATATATTTTCATATACCTGTAAGTCATCTGTATGTACTCTTAAAAGTTACATTCATTTATTGATTGGTTTTCTGTATGCCATGGTATACAAGTAGAAGTCAGAGGGCATTACCAGGATTGAACTCAAGTCATCAGACTTAGCAACAATAACCTTTACATGTCAAGCGATCTTGCTGGCCCTGTACTCATTGTATTAAGAAATTGTATTAAGAAAGGTCTATTGCCCAATTTTTTCTGAGAGAAAAAGAGGGGGGTGGTGTAAGCATGCACATTATAAATAAAGGTAGGGAGTCAACTAATAGGAGATAGTTCTCTTAGTGTATATCCTAGAGATTAAATTCAGATCCTCAGGGATAGTGACAAAGACCCTTAGCCACTCAGCCATCTCACAGGCCTCCTATTGTCTACTTTTGAATCAACTTTTTGCTTTTACCACTGAGATTTATTTTTAGTCCTCTATATACTCTAGATACTAATGTGTTATCAAGTATTATCGTTTTCAAGTTTCTTCTAACCTATTCATTATCAGTTCTCTTCTTCTTCTTCTTCTTCTTCTTCTTCTTCTTCTTCTTCTTCTTCTTCTTCTTCTTCTTCTTCTTCTTCTTCTTCTTCTTCTTCTTCTTCTCCTTCTCCTTCTCCTTCTCCTTCTCCTTCTCCTTCTCCTTCTCCTTCTCCTTCTCCTTCTCCTTCTCCTTCTCCTTCTCCTTCTCCTTCTCCTTCTCCTTCTCCTTCTCCTTCTCCTTCTCCTTCTCCTTCTCCTTCTCCTTCTTCTTCTTTTTTGGTTTTTCAAGACAGGGTTTCTCTGTATAGCCCTGGCTGTCCTGGAACTCACTTTGTAGACCAGGCTGGCCTCAAACTCAGAAATTCACCTGCCTCTGCCTCCCAACTGCTGGGATTAAAGGCGTGCGGCACCACGCCCAGCGTCAGTTCACTTCTTAGGTATTCTCTGGGTATAAATTCTACTCTCAGAATACATGTGGCTTTCTAAATTCCTATAGACAAAGGGCTTTTACATCCTACTTCTGCACAAAAATATCTTTCTACACTCTTTTTTTTTTTTTTTTTTTAGGTTTCTAGCATGTCTGTGGTTTTCTTTATAATCCCTTTCTATGTAGAAGTGAGTTGTTATTTTTCATCCAAATATATTAGGAACTATCCTTGACATAGTAGTTTTTTGCATTTCTTTATTGTTTCTGAGATAGCTCAAAGCTAGGAGGAAAGTTATCTGTTGTTCTCTCTCTAGAATCAGAGATCAAGAACCCACAATAGAAACACAAGCTATCTTCAAGATCTCTGCTGAGCAAAGGAAGGTAACTCAATTTCACAATACTCCCTAACCATTTTTTAAGCTGCCTTTTTCTTGAATCATTTCTTTTATTTCTGCTTGTTGGTTTATTGGTTTGATTTAGGGATCTTTTGGGGGGATGGGGTTTTTTTTGTTTGTTTTTTTTTGTTGTTGTTGTTGTTTGTTTTTTGAAACAAGGTGTCACATTGTCATCTAAGCTGGTCTAGAAACTCACTATGTAGCCCAGACTAGCTTTTTGTTTGTTATTTTGAACAGTATTTTCTTCTGATGGTTAATTTGTTCTTTGGGGTTGTTGACATAGATCATCTGTGAATAAAGGCACTTTTACTTATTCCTTTGTAATATATGTACCTTTTATTTTTCCTTTCCTCAGAATAGGATTTCCAGGAAATTTTTAATTCTTTGAAGATTGTTGAGTAGTCTGATGGCTGAAGAAAAAGGCACCAGTGTCTCATTCGATTAGCTCCTCTCCTTCCAGGGCAATTACGGAAATTTTTTAATCATTATTCATGATACCTTTTCTATCAGGCATTCTTCAATATCTAGTAAACTCTTTGAGGCTTTAAACATCTTAATTATTTTACTGTTGCTTGCCTGTCTGTCTGTTTATTCATTTGTATGTTTGTTTATTAATATGTACGTGGGTATAGGTGAGTTAAAGCACATATATAAAGGAATAAAACCTGGGTTGTCAACCTTGTTAGCAAGTGCCTTTAACCACTGATCCATCTCATGAGCTCCTTTTTTTTTTCTTTTAGTTCTAAATATTTTTTAATTCTTTAATCTTTTTTTACAGTCCAGACTTCATCCCCCTCCGGGTCCACCCTCTGACTGTTCCACATTCCACACCTCCTGCCCACTCCCCACCTCCAAGTGGATGTCCCCACCCACCCATCAGACCTCCACACTCCGTAGGGCCCTAAGTCTCTCTAGGGCTAGGTGCATCTTCTCTGACTGAGTCCAAACCGGGCAGTGCTCTGCTGTATATGTGTTGGAGGCCTCATATCAGCTGTTGTATGCTGCCTGGTTGGTGGCTCAGTGTCTGAGAGATCCCGGGGTCCAGGTTAGTTGAGACTGCTGGTCTTCCTACAGGGTTGCCCTCCTCCTGAGCTTCTTCCAGCTTTTCCCTAATTCAACCACAGGGGTCACCAGCTTCTATCCATTGATTGGGTGTAAATATCTGCATCTGACATAGCTGCTTATTGGGCCTTTCAGTGGGCAGTCATGATAGGCCCCTGTTTGTAAGCACACCATAGCAACAGTAATAGTGTCAGACCTTGGGGCCTCCCCCAGAGCTGGGTCTCAATTTGGGCCTGTCACTGGACCTCCTTTTCCTCAGGCTCATCTCCATTTTTGTTCCTGAAGTTCTTTCAGATGGGAACAATTCTGGGTCACAATTCACAGTTTTTGACTGTGTGATGGCAACTTCATCCCTCCACTTGATGCCCTGTCTTTTTCTGGAAGTAGAATCTACAAGTTCCCTCTCCCCACTGTAGGACATTTCATCTAAGGTCCTTTCCTTTGTGTCCTGAAAGTCTCTCACTTCCCAGGTCTCTGGTACATTCTAGAGGATCCCCCCACCTCCTATCTCCCGAAGTTGCCTGTTTATTCTTTCTGCTGGCCCTCTGGGCTTCAGTCCTGCCCCCCTACAATACCTGATCATGTTCCTATTTTCCCCTCACTGTTCCTTTTCCCACCCAGGTCCCTCCCTTCTTCTCCAGATCCAGTGATTGCTTTCTTCTCACTCCCAAGTAGGATTGAGACCTCCTCACTTGGGCCCTTTAGCTTGTTAACCTTCTTGAGTTTTGTGGATTGTGTCATGGATATTCTGTACTTTTTTGGCTAATATCCACTTATTACATACCATGAGTACATACGATGTGAGTACATACCATGCATATCCTTTTGAGTCTGAGATACCTCACTCAGGATGATATTTTCTAGTTCTGTCCATTTGCCTGCAAAACTCATGATGTCCTCATATTTTTTGTCTTTTTAAAGCTAATATATTTAATATGATTATCTCCAGTTGTATTCTACAAATGACATAGTTTTAATCATCTTTATTACTGAAATTTTCCATCATGTATAGAATATATACCTTTTTATTCATTCCTCTTCTGTTGGACATGCAGGTTGGTCCTTTAATTTTGTCTTTGTAATATATAAGTATATCTGTAATATGTTGACTTGGAGTCTTTTGGGTAAATAGCATGAAGTTGTATAGCTGAGTAGATGTATGGTTACTTTTTGAGGAATTTCCATAATTATTTCCATAGTGGCTTTGATTTTTCTCTTCTTTTTTTTTTCTTTTTTCTTTTGCACTTTTTATTGGATATTTTCTTTATTTACATTTCACATTATTCCCTCTCCTGGTCTCCCCTGCCCCAGGAAACCCCCTATTCCATACTCCCTCCCCCTGCTTCTATGAGGGTGTTCTTCAACCCACCCACTCCCAAATTCCCTGCCCTTGGTCCTATGAAGGCTTGATAGGTGCCCACTGGGTCCTTCATAGGACCAAGGACCTTTTCTCCCATTGATGGTTGACAAGGCCATCCTCTGCTAAATATGCAACTGGAGCCATGTGTACTCCTTGATTGATGACTTAGTCCCTGGGAGTTCTAGAGGGTCTGGTTGGATGATATTGTTGTTCTTCCTATGGTGTTGCAAACCCCTTCAACTACTGCAGACTTTCTCTAACTCCTCTACTGGGGACCCCACACCCAGTCCAATGGTTGACTGTGAACATCTGCCTCTGTATTTGTAAAGCTCTGGCAGGGCCTCTTAGGAGACAGCCATATCTGGTTCCTCTCAGCATGCACTTCTTGGCATCCACAATAGTCTCTGGGTTTGGTAACTGTATATGGGATGAATCCCCAGGTGGGACAGTCTCTGGGTAGCCTTTCCTTCAGTCTCTGCTCTACACTTTATCTCCATATTTGCTCCTGTGAGTATTTTGTTCCACTTCTAAAAAGGACTGAAGAACCCACACTTTGGTCTTCCTTCTTACTGAACTTCACATGGTTTGTAAGTTGTATCTTGGGTATTTGGAGCCTTTGGGATAATATCTACTAAGAAATGGAAGTGGGTGGGTAGAGTAGCAGGGCAGGGGAAGGGTATAGGGGACTTTCGGGATAGCATTTGAAATGTAAATGAAGAAAATATCTAATAAAAAATTGGGAAAAAAAGGACATTTGGGTTCTTTCCAGCTTCTGATTATTATAAATAGGCTGCTATGAACAGAGTGGAGCATGTGTCCTTATTACATATTGGAGAATCTTTTGGGTATATGCTCAGGAGTGGTATAGCTGGGTCCTCTAGTAGTACTATAGCCAGTTTTCTGAGGAATGGCCAAACTGATTTCCAGAGTGGCTGTACCAGCTTGCAATTCCACCAGAAATGGAGGAGTGTTCCTATTTCCACATCCCCACCAGCATCTCCTGTCACCTGAGTTTTTTATTTTAGCCATTCTGACTGTTGTGAGGTGGAATCTCAGGGTTGTTTTGATATGCATTTCCCAGATGACTAAGGATGTTGAACGTTTCTTTAGGTGTTTCTTGGCCATTCGATATTCTTCAGTTGAAAACTCTTTATTTAACTCTGTAACCCATTTTTAATAGGGTTACTTGATTTTCTGAAGTCTAACTTCTTGAGTTCTTTGGATATATTTGATATTAACCCTCTATCGGATGTAGGATTGGTAAAGATCTGTTGGTTGCTGTTTTGTCCTTTTGACAGTGTCCTTTGTCTTACAGAAGCTTAGCAATTTTATTATGTTCTATTTGTCAATTCTTGATCTTAGAGCATAAGCCATTGTTGTTCTGTTCAAGAGATTTTCCCCTGTGCCCATGTGTTCAAAGCTCTTCCTCACTTTCTCCCCTATAAGCTTCCATGTGTCTAGTTTTATGTGGAGGCACTTGACCCAGTTTGACTTGAGCTTTGTACAAGGAGATAAGAATATGTCAATTTGCATTTTTCTACATGCTGACTGCCAGTTGAACTAGCACCATTTGTTTAAAATGCTATCTTTTTTCCACTGGATGGTTTTAGCTTCTTTGTCAAAACTCAAGTGACCATAGGTGTGTGAGTTCATTTTTGGGTCTTCAATTCTATTCCATTGACCTACCTGCCTGTCTCTGTACCAATATCATACAGTTCTTATCGCTATTATTCTGTAATACAGCTCGAGGTCAGGGATGGTGATTCCCCTAGAAGTTCTTTTATTGTTGGAATAGTGTTCATTATCCTGGGTTTTTTTGTTATTCCAAATGAATTTGCAAATTGCTCTTTCTAACTCTATGAATAATTGATTTGGAATTTTGATGGTGATTACATTGAATCTGTAGATTGCTTTTGGCAAGATGGCCATTTTTACTATATTAATCCTGCCAATCCGTGAGAATGGAAGATGTTTCCATCTTCTGAGATCTTCTTTGATTTTTTTTCTTCAAAGACTTGAAGTTCTTTTCATACAGATCTTTCACTTGCTTGGTTAGAGCTACACCAAGGTATGTAATATTATTTGTGACTATTGTAAAGGGTGTCATTTCCCTACTTTCTTTCTCAGTCTGTTTATCCTTTGAGTAGAGAAAGGCTACTGATTTGTTTGACTTAATTTTATACCCAGCCACTTTGCTAAAGTTGTTTATCAGCTATAGGAGTTCTCTGGTGGAATTTTGGGGGTCACTTACATATACTATCATATCATCTGCAAATAGTGATATTTTGACTTCTTTCTTTCCAATTTGTACCCCTTTGGCCTACTTTTGTTATCTAATTCCTCTAGCTAGAACATCAAGTACTATATTTAATAGATACAGAGAGTGTGGGCAGCCTTGTGTAGTCCCTGATTTTAGTGGGATTGCTTCAAGTTTCTCTCCATTTAGATTGATGTTAGCTACTGGTTTGCTGTATATTGCTTTTACTATGTTTAGATATGGGTCTTGAATTCCTGATCTTTCCAAGACTTTTAACATGAAGAGATGCAAAATATTGTCAAATGCTTTTTCAACATCTAATGAAATGATCATGTGGGTTTTTTTTCTTTAAGTTTGTTTATATAGTGGATTACCATATATTGAACCATTCCTGCATCCCTAGGATGAAGTCTACTTGATCGTGGTGAATGATCATTTTGATGTGTTCTTGGATTCAGTTGTCAAGAATTTTATTGAGTATTTTTGCATTGATGTTCATAAGGGAGATTGGTCTGAAGTTCTATTTCTTTGTTCTGTGTGGTTTAGGTATAAGTATAAATGTGGCTTCATAGAACATATTGGATAATGTTCCTCTGTTTCTATTTTGTGGAATAGTTTGAAGAGTATTGGTATTAGGTCTCCACAAAACTCATCTGGTCCTGGGCTTTTATTGGTTTGGAGACTATTAATGACTATTTCTATTTCTTTAGAGGATATGGGACTGATTAGATCATTTATGTAATCCTGGTTTAACTTTGGCACCTAGTATGTGTATGAAAAAATTGTCCATTTCATCCAGATTTTCCAATTTTTTGAGTATGAGCTTTTGTAGTAGGATCTGATATTTTTGAATTTCCTCAGTTTCTGTTGCTATGTCTCTTTTTTCATTTCTGAGTTTACTAATTTGGATACTGTCTCTGTGCCCTCTGGCTAATGGTTTATCTATATTGTTGATTTTCTCAAAGAACCAGCTCCTGGATTTGTTGATTCTTTGTATACTTCTTTTTGTTTCTATTAGGTTTATTTCAGCCCTGAGTTTAATTATTTCCTGCTGTCTACTCCTCTTGGGTATATTTGCTTCTTTTTGTTCTAGAGCTTTCAGGTGTGCTGACAAGCTGCTAGTGTAAGCTCTCTTCAGTTTCTTTTGGGAAGCACTTAAAGTTATGAGTTTTCCACTTATCACTGCTTTCATTGTGTCCCATAAGTTTTGGTATGACGTGTCTTTATTTTCATTAAATTCTAAAAAGTCTTTAACTTCTTTCTTTATTTCTTCCTTAACCAAGTTATCATTGAGTAGGGTGTTGTTCAGCTTCCATGTGAATGTGTGCTCCATTGTTTTTTGTTGGAATTTAAGACTAGCCTTATTCCATGGTGATCTGATAGGGTGCATGGAATTATTTCAGGCTTCTTGTGTTATTAGACGCGTTCTCACGACCGGCCAGGAAGAACACCACAGACCAGAATCTTCTGCGGCAAAGCTTTATTTCTTACATCTTCAGGAGCCAGGGTGCAGGAAGCAAGAGAGCAAGAAGCAAGAGAGCAAGAAGCAAGAGAGAGAGAAAACGAAACCCCGTCCCTTTTTAAGGAGAATTCTCCTTCGCCTCGGACGTGTCACTCCTTAATTGGCTGCAGCCCATCGGCCGAGTTGACGTCACGGGGAAGGCAGAGCACAAGTAGTCATAAGATACCCTTGGCACATGCGCAGATTATTTGTTTACCACTTAGAACACAGCTGTCAGCGCCATCTTGTAACGGCGAATGTGGGCGCGGCTCCCAACATTCTTGTATCTGTTGAGGCCTGTTTTGTGACCACCTATATGACCAACTGTGGAGACAGTATCATGAGATGCTGAGAAGAAGGTACATTCTTTTGTTTTAGGATGAAATGTTCTAGAAATATCTGTTAGATCCATTTGGTTCATAACTTCTGTTAGTTTCACTGAGTTTCTATTTAGTTTTTGTTTCCCTGATCTATTCATTGCTGAGAGTGTGTTGTTGAAGTCTCCCACTACTATTGTGTGGGGTGCAATGTGTGCTTTGAGCTTCAGTAAGGTTTCTTTTATGAATGTGGGTGCCATTGCATTTGGAGCACAGATGTTCAGAATTGAGAGTTCATGTTAGTAGATTTTTCCTTTGACCAGTATGAAGTGTCCTTCATTATCCTTTTTGATAACTTTTGGTTGAAAGTCAATTTTATTTGTTATTAGAATGGCTACTCCAGCTTGTTTCTTGGGACCATTTGCTTGGAAAATTGTTTTCCAACCTTTTACTCTGAGGTAGTGCCTGTATATGTAACTGAGGTGCATTTCCTGTGTGCAGCAAAATGCTGAGTCCTATTTAAATATCCACTCTGCCAGTCTATGTCTTTTTATTGGGGAGATGAGTGCATTGATGTTAAGAGATATTAAGGAAAAGTGATTGTTGCTTCCTGTTATTTTTGTTGTTAGAGTTGGGATTCTGTTCTTGTGGCTGTGTCCTTTTAGGTTTGTTCATATTGTTGTTCCACCTATAGAGAGGCCAAAGGGAAAAATCATGAGTTAGAGTCCAGCCTAGACAAAATAACAAGCTCCGGGCCATCATGAGCTACATAGTAAAAACCTGTCAGAAGAGGAAGGAAAAAGTAACAGAACAATAGGAATTGAACCCAGTCAACACTGGTTTCACAAAAATTAATGAGAAAAACATAATGTACAGATGATATCACTTGTTTTTAAAAACATCAAACAAACAGAAAAAAAAAAACCTCATGTATGTTATCAAATACTATCTTTCACATTAATTCCCTCAAAGCAATTGATTCTCTGCAAGAGAACATTTAAAAATCAGGCAAAGTGTCAGGCAGTGATGGTGCACACCTTCAGTTTCAGAACTCAGGAGGTAGAAGCAAGCACATCTCCAAGTTCAAGACCAGCCTGGTAAATTCCAGAAAAGCCAGAACTATATGAAGAAATCCTATCTTGAAAACAAATGAAATCAGGCAAAGTGGCAACTCACCATAGTATCAGAGAGAGAGAGAGAGAGAGAGAGAGAGAGAGAGAGAGAGAGAGAGAGAGAGAGAGAGAGAGAGATGTTTTAAATGCACTTGAACAATTACAGGAGATGAAAAAGACAAACAGAGTTGAAACATTATTAATTCACTTTTCTGGACACACAGCTGACACTTCTTAAGGTCATACACAGACAAAACTAACTACAATCTGTTCCTCACAGAGCCATGGCAACAACAAACTGCATTCCTGATGAGCCTCAGCTAAGAAGCAGAATGAATGATGATCTCCAGGAGTTGCTGAATGACGTGGGACTGTCTGTTGACTACTGGCTACCTAAGCTTCAGGAAGATCTGGGTGTGACCTCTGCCCAGGCCTTACGATATTTAGACAAAAGAGACCTCCAGAAGCTGAAGTCTCAGACACAGCACACTTGGGAGAAAAAGGCTCTGGAGAAGCTGCTAGACCTCTCACAGCCAAATAGTGTTGCAGAGCTGCAGGAGACTCCAGGGGAAATGATAAAGAACAGGCAGAGGCAGGCAGGCCAGGCACTGCAGGCTCTGAAAGCCTTGCAGTCAGAAGGGAAGCACAGAGAAGAAGAGGCAGTGAGGAAAAAAGAAGCAGAGTTGAGACAGGCAATGGAGATCCCTGAGGAATGCTGGCCAAGTGCTGAAGTGTCCCTAAAAGACATCACTGAGATAATGGAGAGATATCTCAGTCACATGCAACAGACCTTGGCTCACAGTCCAAACCTCTCAGATGGAGACCTGGTAAGATGGGCATCTGGAGGACTGGCCCTGCAGGGAATTTATAAGACCAGCCACCAAAGAAGTCTGATTCAGAAGAGAGAAGAGCTACTCAGTGTCCCTAAGCAGTTCTCACTTGTTGGTCCAGAACATGGCACATGGATAGAAAAAAAGGAATTTTCATCTTTTCAAGAACAAGCCATATTTACACAGACTATAAAGACAATGGGTTTCAGTCCAAACTCCTTGGTTAAAGGTGAAGGTTGGGGACTTAGTCTAGAAGCTGGTATGGGTCAAAACAGACAGGCAGAATCTGAGGATATCCACCAATTCCATTCAGAGCAAACTTATTTCTGCTCAGCCAGGTTCAGCTACATCCCATTGGCCACCTGCCATTTTCACATCAATGATCTTCAACTCTCCAAGGCTGCTCTCCAGGAACTAAAAACTATTGAAGAACTCCTGGAGCAGACTACACACCCAGATGGACTACCCTTACTAAGGCACAGGGCTGAAAACTTTTTCCACAGGTTTGGCTCTCATGCTAACCAAGGCCCTCTGCACCTGGGGGGAATCTACTGCTGGAAAGCCATTTCAGAAGGTTTTGAAAGTGAGCACTTGGCTGATGTAAAGCAACAAACAAAAGAGATTTTGGATATTTACATCAGGGGCAGCTATAGTGGCTTTGGAGTTAAAGTTGGTGCAAGTGTAAATATGGCAGACACACATTCAAAAAAAGCATCTTACAATACATATGGGTACATTCCACCTTCTGCCTATTATAAATAAGGCTGCTATGAACATAGTGGAGAATGTGTCCTTATTACCAGTTGGAACATCTTCTGGGTATATGCCCAGGAGAGGTATTGCTGGTCTAGCGGTAGTACTATGTCCAGTTTTCTGAGGAACCGCCAGACTGTTTTCCAGAGTGCTTGTACCAGCTTACAATCCCACCAGCAATGGAGGAGTGTTCTTCTTTCTCCACATCCTCACCAACATCTGCTGTCACCTGAATTTTTTTATCTTAGCCATTCTGACTGGTGTGACTTGGAATCTCAGGGTTGTTTTCATTTGCATTTCACTGATGATTAAGGATGATGAACATTTTTTCTGGTGCTTCTCAGCCCTTCAGTATTCCTCAGTTGAGAATTCTTTGTTTAGCTCTGTACCCCATTTTTAATGGGGTTATTTGAATTTCTGGAGTACAGTTTCTTGAGCTCTTGGAATATATTGGATATTAGACCCCTATCAGATTTATGATTGGTAAATATCCTTTCTCAATCTGTTGGTGTCTTTTTTTGTCTTAATAACAGTATCTTTTGCCTTACAGAAGCTTTACAATTTTATGAGAGCCCATTTGTCAATTCTTGATCTTACAACAGGAGCCACTGCTGTTCTGTTTAGGAATTTCTCCCCTGTGCCTATATCTTCGAGGGTTTTCCCCACTTTTGCCTCTATAAGTTTCAGTGTCTCTGGTTTTATGTGGAGTTCTTTGATCCATTTAGACTTGATCTTTGTACAAGAAGATAATAATGGGATCAATTCTCAGTCTTCTACATGATATCCACCAATTGTGCCAGTACCATATGGTTTTAGCTCCCTTGTCAAAGACCAAATGACCATAGGTGTGTGGGTTCATTTCTGGGTCTTCAATTCTATTCCATTGATCTATCTGTCTGTTGCTGTACCAGTACCATGCAGTTTTTATCACAATTGCTCTGTAGTACAGCTTGAGGTCAGGCATGGTGATTCTACCAGAGGTTCTTTTATTGTTGAGAACAGTTGCTATCCTAGGTTTTTTGTTATTCCAGATGAATTTACAAATTGCCCTTTCTAATTCGTTGAAGAATTGAGTTGGAATTTTGATGGGGATTGCATTGAATCTGTAGATTGCTTTTGGCAAGATAGCCATTTGGACAATATTAATCCTGTGATTCCAAGAACATTGGAGATCTTTCCATCTTCCAGGATATTCTTCAATTTCTTTCCTTACAGACTTGAAGTTCTTATCATACAGATCTTTCACTTCCTAGCTAGGGTCAAACCAAGATATTTTATATTATTTGTGACTATTGTGAAGGGTGTTGTCTCCCTAATTTCTTTCTCATCCTGTTTATTTTTTGTGTAGAAAAAGGCCACTGATTTGTTTGATATAGTTTTTCATCCAGCTACTGCACTGAAGCTGTTTATCAGGTTTAGGAGTTCTCTGGTGGAATTTTTAGGGTCACTTATATATACTAACATATCATCTGCAAAGAGTGATATTTTGACTTCTTCCTTCCCAATTTGTATCCCATTGATCTCCTTTTGTTGTCAAATTGCTCTGGCTAGGACTTCAAGTACTATATTGAATAGGTAGGGAGAAAGTGGGCAGCCTTCTCTAGTCCATGATTTTAGTGGGATTGCTTCTAGCTTCTCTCCATTTAGTTTGGTGTTGGCTACTGGTTTTCTGTATATTGCTTTTATCATGTTTAGGTATGGGCCTTGAATTCCTGATCTTTCCAAGACTTTTATCATGAATGGGTGTTGGATCTTGTCGAATGCTTTCTCTGCATCTAACGAGATGATCATGTGGTTTTTGTCTTTGAGTTTTTTTATACAGTGCATTACGTTGATGGATTTCCATATATTAAACTGTCCCTGCATCCCTGGGATGAAGCCTACTTGATCATGATGGATGATTGTTTTGATGTGTTCTTGGATTCATTTTGCGAGGATTTTATGAGGGAAATTGGTCTGAAGTAATCTTTCTTTGTTGGATCTTTCTGTGGTCTGCATATCAGAATAATTGTAGCTTCATAGAATGAATTGGATAGAGTACCTTCTGTTTCTATTTTGTGAAATAGTTTGAGGACATTTGGAATTAGGTCTTCTTTGAAGGTCTGATAGAACTCTGACCTAAACCCATCTGGTCCTGGGCTTTTTTTGATTGGAAGACTATTAATGACTGCTTCTATTTCTTTATGGGAAATGGGACTCTAGATTGTTAATCTGATCCTGATTTATCTTTGGTACCTGGTATCTGTCTAGAAATGTGTCCATTTCATCCAGTTTTTCCAGTTTTGTTGAGTATAACCTTTTGTCGTAGGATCAGATGTTGATTTGGATTTCCTCAGGTTCTGTTAACAACAGACATAACATGTCATCTTTTTCATTTCTGATTTTGTTAATTAGGATAGTGTCCCTGTGCCCTCTAGTTAGTCTGGCTAAGGGTTTATCTATCTTGTTGATTTCCTCAAACAACCAGCTCCTGGTTTGGTTGATTCTTTAAATAGTTCTTTCTGTTTTCACTTGGTTGATTACAACCCTAAGTTTGATTATTTCCTGCTGTCCTCTCCTCTTGGGTGAATTTGCTTCCTTTCATTCTAGAGCTTCTAGGTGTGCTGTCAGACTGCTAGTGTATGCTCTCTCTGGTTTCTTTTTGGAGACACTCAGGGCTATGAGTTTTTCTCTTAGGACTGCCTTCATTGTGTCCCATGAGTTTGGGTATGTTGTGGCTTCATTTTCATTAAAATCTAAAAGGTCTTTAATTTCTTTCTTTATTTCTTCCTTGTAGAGTGTTGTTCAGTTTCCATGGGAATGTTGGCTTTCTATTATTTATGCTGTTATTGAAGATCAGCCTTAGTCTGTGGTGATCTGATAGGAAGCATGGGATAATTTCAATATTTTTGTATCTCTTGAGGCCTGTATTTTGTCCAATTATATGGTCAATTTTGGAAGTACCATGAGGTGCTGAGAAGAAGGTATATCCTTTTGTTTTAGAATAAAATGTTCTGTAGATATCTATTAAATTCATTTCTTTCATAACTTCTGTTAGTTTCAATGTGTCTCTGTTAAGTTTCTGATTCTAGGATCTGTCCATTGATGAGAGTGGAGTGGTGAGGTATAATGTGTGCTTTCAGTTTTAGCAAAGTTTCTTTAACAAATGTGGCTGCCCTTACGTTTGGAGCATAGATATTCAGGATTGAGAGATCATCTGGGTAAATTGTGCCTTTGATGAGTATGAAGTACCCCTCCTTGTCTTTTTTGATAACTTTGGGTTGGAAGTCAATTTTATTCCATATTAGAATTGCTACTCCATCTTGTTTCTTCAGACCATTTGCTTGGAAAATTGTTTTCCAGACTTTCACTCTGAGGTAGTGACTGTCTTTTTCCCTGAGGTGAGATTCCTGTAAGCAGCAAAATGTTGGGTCCTGTTTGTAGAGCCAGTCTGTTAGTCTATGTCGTTTTATTGTGGAATTGAGTCCATTGATATTAAGAGATATTAAAGAAAGGTAATTGTTGCTTCCTGTTATTTTTGTTGTTAGAGTTAGGATTCTGCTCTTGCAGCTGTCTTTTTTTAGGTTTGTTGAAGGATTATTTTCTTGCTCATTCTAGGGTGTAATTTCCATCCTTGTGTTGGTGTTTTCCCTTTATTATCCTGTGAAGTGCTGGATTTGTGAAAAGATAATGTGTGAATTTGGTTTTATCATGGAATACTTTGGTTTCTCCATCTATGGTATTTGAGAGATTTGCTGGGTATAGTAGCCTGGGCTGGCATTTTGCTCTCTTAGTGTCTGTATAACCTGTCCAGGATCTGGCTTTCATAGTCTCTGGTGAGAAGTCTGGTATAATTCTAATAGGCCTACCTTTATATGTTACTTGACCTTTTTCCCTTACTGCTTTTAAATGAAAGAATAGTAATTGGTGTTTCCTGTCATTTTTGTTGTTAAATGGGAATCTGTTCTTGTGGCTGTCTTCTTTCAGTTTTGTTAAAACATTACTTTCTTGCTTTTTCTAGGGTATAATTTCCATCTTTGCATTGGTGTTTTCCCTTTATTATCCTTTGAAGGGCTGGATTCTTGGAAAGATGTTGTGTGAATTTGTTTTTGTCATGGAATACTATATATTTTTGATACTATATGTTTTTGATAACAGAGTTTTCAAAAAAGACAAGGAGGGGCACTTCATACTCATCAAAGGTAAAATCTACCAAGATGAACTCTCAATTCTAAATATCTATGCTCCAATGCAAGGGCAGCCACATTCATTAAAGAAACTTTATTAAAGCTCAAAGCACACATTGCACCTCACACAATAATAGTGGGAGACTTCAACACCCAACTTTCAACAATGGACAGATCGTGGAAACAGAAACTTAACAGAGACACATGGACACTAACAGAAATTATGAAACAAATGGATTTAACAGATATCTAGAAAACATTTTATCCTAAAACAAAAGGATATACCTTCTTCTCCACACCTCATGGTACCTCCTCCAAAATTGACCATATAATTGGTCAAAACACAGGCCTCAACAGATACAAAAATATTGAAATCATCCCATGTATCCTATCAGATTACCACAGATTAAGGCTGACCTTCAATAACAGCATAAATAATAGAAAGCCAACATTCACATGGAAAATGAACAACAGCCTACTTAATACCTTGGTCAAGGAAAAAATAAAGAAAGAAATTAAAGACTTTTTAGAGTTTAATGAAAATGAAGCCACACATACCCAAACTTATGGGACACAATGAGGCAGTCCTAAGAGGAAAACTTATATCCCTGAGTGCCTCCAAAAAGAAACTAGAAAGATTATACACTAGCAGTCTGATGGCACATCTAGAAGCTCTAGAACAAAAGGAAGAAAATTCACCTAAGAGGAGTAGATGTCAGGAAATAATCAAAATTATGGCTGAAATCAACCAAGTGGAAACAAAAAGAACTATTCAAAGAATCAACCAAACCAGGACCTGGTTCTTTGAGAAAATCAACAAGATAGATAAACCCTTTTTCCAGACTAACTAGAGGGCACAGGGACAGTATCCTAATTAACAAAATCAGAAATGAAAAAGGAGACATAATAACAGATCCTGAGGAACTCCCCAACATCATCAGATCCTACTACAAAAGGCTAAACTCGACAAAACTGGAAAACCTGGATGAAATGGACAATCCTAGATGGATACAAGGTACCAAAGTTAAATCAGGATCAGAATAATGATCTTCACAGTCCGATCACTCCTAAAGAAAGAAAACGAGTAATTAATAGTCTCCCAACCAAAAGAAGCCCAGGACCAGATGGGTTTAGGGCAGAATTCTATCAGACCTTCAAAGAAGACCTAATTCCAACTCTCCTCAAATTATTCCACAAAATAGAAACAGAAGGTACTCTACCCAACTCATTCTATGAAGCCACAATTACTCTGATACCTAAACCTCACAAAGATCCAGCAAAGAAAAAGAACTTCAGACCAATTTCCCTTATGAATATCGATGCAAAAATACTCAATAAAATCCTCTCAAACCGAATCCAAGAACACATCAAAACAATCATCCTTCCTGGCCAAGTAGACTTCATCCCAGAGATGCAGGAACGGTCTAATATAAGGAAATCCATCAATGTAATCCACTATATAAACAAACTCAAAGACAAAAACACATGATCATCTTGTTATATGCTAGGAAAGCATTTGACAAAATCCAACACCACTTCATGATAAAAGTCATGGAAAGATCAGGAATTCAAGGCCCATACATAATAAAAGCAAAATACAGCAAACCAGTAGCCAACATCAAACTAAATGGAGAGAAGCTAGAAGCAATCCCACTAAAATCATGGACTACACAAGGCTGCCACCACTCCCTAACTATTCAATATAGTACTTTTGGGATAGCATTTGAAATGTAAATGAAGAAAATATATACTTAAAAAAATGTGGGGGAAAAAAAACATTTTCTCCTTCTGGGCTGCCTTGTCTAGAGTCACCAGGAGAGGCTGTGCCTAGACTTACTACAACCTGATAAACCAGAGCTGATTGATATTTGTGGGTGACCCCCCTTTCTGAAGAGAAACAGAGGAGGAGTGAATGGGGAGAGAGGTAAGAATAAGAGGAGAGGAAGGAGAGGAAACTAAGGTTGGGTATAAGATTAATTAATTAAAATATAAAAATGAACAAGTACATTGAGTTATAATGTAATTACATCATTTCCTCTTCTCTTTTTTCCCCTCTAAACCCTCCCATTTACCCAGCTTTGACTCTCTTTCAAAAAAATGGCATCTTTTTCTTAATGTGTGTGTGTATACATGTGTGTGTTTATAATATATGTTATATATTATAATATCATATACTATGCATGTGTGTATATATACATATACCACATACACACACATATATATATATGTGTATACATACATATATATAGAGAGAGAGATAGATATATAGATAGATACAGATACACACACACACACACACACACACACACACATATATATATTCTAGGCTCCCCAAAAAACAGCTACTTAGCACTAGGTTGCTTCTCTGCCTGCCAGATAGAGCCAGGAACTAGACATATAAGGACTACTCAGCTGGCATTCCCCCTCTGTCTCTTACTCTTACTCTCCCTCTCCCTCACCCCTGTCATTTATACTTACTCTCCCTCCCCCTTCCCCTCCCCCTCCATCTTCTCTATTTCTTTCTCACATGTTCCCAGCCAAACTCTTCTGGTCCTCTCTCTTTCTATCCTTCTCTGTCCCTCTTTCTCTTCTTCTACCCCTTTCAAGGTCCGTTCTCTGCTTCCTGACTCCCTATCCCCAATAAACTTGCTTTTCTACTAGGCCTGTCACATGGCAATTTTTCCTCAGGGGATAATGTTGTGCTAGAATGTTGTGCTAAGGGACTCCATCTCACTGAAGTATATTGCATTTTTTAAGACATGACTCATGTTAATATCCAACAAAACAGCTTATGCTGAGAACACCCACAATGAGAGGCTTCACACACACAAAATTGTTTTAAAATACACTTGAAAAATTACACGTGATGAAACATTAGTAATTCACATTTCTGGCCACACAGCTGATGATTTCTAAGGTCAGGACACAAACAAAGCTAACTACAATTTGTTCCCCCACAGAGCCATGGCAACAGCAAAGTGTTTCACTGATGAGCCTCAGCTACAAAGCAGAAGGAAGCACAATCTCCAGGAGATGCTGACAGAAGTGGGACTGTCTGTTGACTACTGGTTACCTAAGCTTCAGGAAGATCTAGGTGTCACCTCGGCCCAGGCCTTACAATATTTAGACAGGAACGACCTCCAGAAGCTGAAGTCCCAGACAACACACACATGGGAGAAAAGGGCGCTGGAGAAGTTACTGGACTTCTCACAGCCAAACAGTGTTGCAGAGCTACAGGATACTCCAGCGGAGATGATAAAGAACAGGCAGAGGCAGGCAGGACAAGCACTGCAGGCTCTGAAAGCCTTGCAGTCAGAAGGGAAGCACAGACAGGAAGAGGCAGTGAGGAGAAAAGAAGCAGAACTGAGACAAGCAATGGAGATCCCTGAGGAGTGCTGGCCAATGGCGGAAGTGTCCCTAAAAGACATCACTGAAATAATGGAGAGACATCTCAGTCACATGGAACAGACCCTGACTCACAGTCAAAAGCTCTCAGATGGAGACCTGGTAAGATGGGCATCTGGAGGGCTGGCTCTACAGGGAATTTTTAAGACCAACCACCCAAGAAGCCTGATTCAGAAGAGAGAAGAGCTACTCAATGTCCCTAAGCAGTTCTCACTTGTTGGCCCAGAACATGGCACCGAAATAAAAACAATGGAATTTTCATCTTTTCAAGAACAAGCCATGTTTACACAGACTATAGAGAGGATGGGTTTCAGTTCAACTTCCTTGGTTAAAGGCGAAGGTTGGGGATTTAGTCTAGAAGCTGGTATGGGTCAAAACAGACAGGCAGAATCTGAGGATATCCACCAATTCCATTCAGAGCAAACTTATTTCTGCTCAGCCAGGTTCAGCTACATCCCATTGGCCACCTGCCATTTTCACATCAATGATCTTCAACTCTCCAAGGCTGCTCTCCAGGAACTAAAAACTATTGAAGAACTCCTGGAGCAGACTACACACCCAGATGGACTACCCTTACTAAGGCACAGGGCTGAAAACTTTTTCCACAGGTTTGGCTCTCATGCTAACCAAGGCCCTCTGCACCTGGGGGGAATCTACTGCTGGAAAGCCATTTCAGAAGGTTTCAAAAGTGAGCACTTGGCTGATGTAAAGCAGCAAACAAGAGAGTCTTTGAATATTTACATTACGGGCAGTTATAGTGGCTTTGGAGTTAAAGTCGGTGCAAGTGTTAATATAGCAAACTCAAATTCAAAAACATCATCATTCAGTACAACTCATCTACACTCTCAAACCAAGGTACAACTATCTGTAGCCCAGATAGGTGGACCAGCAGAAGCAGATGGAATTGCCCAGTGGACAGCTGGCCTTATAGTTAGCAATCAAACCTGGTCTGTCATTGATAGGGAACTGCAGTTGGTACCTATTTGGGACATCATCCTGTCCAGTCACAAAACTGAATTTAAGAATGCTCTTCAACTGGCCAACTGCCTAAAAGACAACTACACTTCTCTGACTGAACTAGATGCCCAGATTCAAGAGGGGGAAGAATTTCTTACTGCTAGAAAAGAAGCTAAGCTTTTCCTAGAGGATGTGAAATGCTGGGAGGTTTCTGATCCTGAAGAACAGCTTACAAAGTTAGTAGATTTTATGCAAACATTGAGTCAAAAAATAAAAAGTTATAACATTTGGATTAATACATGTCTCAGAGATCGGGATCTGCAAAATTTTCTAATAAACATTGTCAACTTCTGCAAAAATTCACCCACTTATAAAACTCAGTTTATTAAATCTCATTTGTGCAGCCTTCTAGAACCTCATGTCTACAAACTTACAAACTTTCCTGACGCACACTCCATCATACAGTGGATCAATCAGTCAGAGTCAGAGGAAGAACAAGTCAAAATTACCTCATTTTCTGAATTCATTAAATCTTTAAAGAAAACCCACAAAATCCTGATAGAAATGAGTTTCAAAAATGAGTCCTCAGAAACAGTGGAAGAGGCAAAGAAAATGGCTACATATGAGGTCACCACAGCTCTCAGCTCCTTCTTGAAGTACCTCAGAGAAACACAGCAGCCAGACATGCAGCTGCTGCTACTCTCCATTGCAGCTGGTGCAGGCTATCAGTTGGTAAACAGTATTTTTCAGCCTCTGCTGGGGTGTCATGAGTTAAACTTCCTCTTGGAGCAAATGGAGAATACCCAACACAAATACCAAGAGCTTAAAAATATTTGCAATTACAGAGCCCAGGCATTCCTGGTGCTCACAGCTCTAAGATCCACAGTTGTAATCGCAGACCTTTCTACAGAAGAGAAAGGACAACGTTTGACATTAATTAAACAACATATGGGGACACTGTTGTCTGAAGAAGTTGCACATGTTCTCACAAAACATGAAGAACATCATGAATGGAAAAGTCTGGAGAATGATTTGAGATTACTCATTGAGGGGGACTATAAAGCCACCACCCATTCCTTACAAATGGATGAGGTAAAAAAACAATTGCAAAGTCTCTGCCATGAAAAGAAACAGACCTATAAACAACAAAGTAATGAAAACAGAACAAAAGGAATGATAGAAAATGGACCTTTCCTGGACTTACTCCAACGTCTAGGCCTAGACAATTACTATCCAAGAAGCATGCACAGAGCTAACTTCCATCTGATCTATAAAACCTCTGTGTACAATTCAGAGCCAAGATCTGAAAAAGAGCTTCCATTCTATTTCCTACAAAAGCTACTGATGCTGGATTATGGGTTGAGACATCTTATAGTCAAAGATGATGAAAACGTAAAAAAACAAATCTCCATAGGTTCCTCCATTCACGAAAATGAAGATATTGATCCATATGAGGATGTCATTATAGACAATGACAGTCCTGGCTATCCTTCAGACACCAAGTCTTGGCCCCACATTCACCCATTGGATATCCAGATGGCCATTTTACACTGTGCAGATGATCTTACCAGGCAATATATTTTGTCCAAACTTTCCATTTGTCAATATGCACTCCCCCTTGTGGTGCCAAATCCCAACACTTCTCAGATTGAATTTTATCTCTGGTCTCTCAGACAAATTAGGAAAAGTTGGCAAGATGCAAGTAAATCTCCACAGGACAAGAGCTACAGTCACAGAAATCAGCAGATGTGTCGTGTCTCTACCCCCATTGTATCCTTCATTAGAGTTGGAAATGGCCTCTCTGCTTCCAAATCTCAGATCATGAACTCTCTTCTCAGTAAACGTAAACATGATGTGTTTTTTCACAGACACTGCAGAGGAAGCAACAAACACTGTCTCTTGATGCCTGGAGTGGTGGAAATCTGCTGGTTCTGTCCTGCCGGCCAAGGTGAGGACACGTTTGACAATTGTCTGACCTTCACCAGTCTTCATGGAGATGCAAAGGAACACACCCAACAACTCAGCTTCCTCCAAGATGTCTCTTCTATCATTGTGGTCCTCATGTCAGTTTCTGATAACAATAAAGAAAACCAAAAGCTTGTCAGACACCTCTGGCAGTCATCAACACCTTTGATCTGCTTGATTGATGACAAAGAAAAGGCCATAGCAAATACTTCTGGTAAAAGAATGAGAATTGGCATCAAGAATAGAAATGAGGCAGAATTAACAGAGGAGCTCACCAAAGCCATCAAACGTTTTCTAGTGCTCTCTAACACTGCTCTCAGTTTAGAGGACTGTTCACAGACAGCTCGAGAGCTAGGATTCATTATTGATGAAGACCAGAGAGACTGCAAGGAAGCCAAAGAAAAGGCTCAGACTATAATGGCCCTCCTGGAGGAATACAAGTTATCTCAGACAAAAGAAAATTTACTACCCCTTCAAGGACAACTTTGGCACCATTGGTGTAAGAAGGACAAAGAATTCTATCATCTGAGAGAAAAGGGGAATCGGAGCATTGAACAACACAAGAGTGAGATTGAAACAGAGAAAAGAATAATTCGACGTCAGCAGTTGGAAAAAGCCTTTCCTCTCAATGATTTAATGCGCTCTGTTCTCGAACTCCTCCAAGATTATTCAGATGCACATAACAAACTCTACTTTTTACAGTGGCTGACTCTGTTTTTTGACAACCTGACAATAGATCACCTGGAAAAATTACATGAAAGGCAGAGATCTTTGTGGTTAAGGATACAAACAGAAAAGCAAACAGCACAGAAGAGCAACTCCCTGAAACTCTGGCAGAATCAGATAGAAGCCATCTCCGTAGAGATTCATGACTGTACTTTAGTAATTGAGCACCTTCTCCGAGAAGTTGGCCAGATCTATGAAGCTCTGGAAGAAACTTCCTCCTCTAGAGATAGCCTTTTTCTCTGCCTCCCTCAAATTGCTGCAGACCTGATGATAGCTGGTGTTCCCATTGAGCTGATGGATGGGGATGCTTCATATGTGCCTCTAAGGTGGGTAGCAGCTATTTTTGACAAGATCACAGAGAAAGTTGGAGACAAAAGGTTGTTTGTTCTCTCTGTCCTTGGCCTGCAGAGCTCAGGGAAGTCTACCCTGCTGAATACCCTGTTTGGTGTGCAGTTCACAGTCAGTGCAGGAAGGACCAGTCAGTACCAAGGGAGCCTATATGCAGCTCCTGAAGGTTGAAGAGACATTTGCAAAAGAACTAGGCATTAAATATGTGCTTGTTGTAGACACAGAAGGACTTCGGGCTCCAGAACTCAACAACAAATCCCAGAATTGGGACCATGAGTTGGCAACATTAGTCATTGGCCTTGGAAACTTGACTCTGATCAATATTTTTGGGGAGAATCCCTCAGACATTCAGGACATTCTACAAATATCCGTTCAAGCATTTCTGAGAATGAAACAAGTGAAAATCTCCCCCAGTTGCCTCTTTGTCCATCAGAATGTGGGAGAAGTTACAGCAAAAGACCAAACTATGGAAGGACGGAGGAGACTGGAGCAGAAACTGGATGAAATGACTGCATTGGCTGCTGAGTTGGAAGAGTGTTCCAACATAACCCGCTTCAGTGATGTAATTAAGTTTGATGCCAATCGACATGTCTACTACTTTGCTCACCTATGGGATGGCAATCCCCCAATGGCTCCTCCCAATCCTCGCTATAGCTACAATGTCCAGGAACTAAGGAATGAAATTCTTTCAACTGCCCAGCAGGAATCTAGGGGAAGGATCTTGAAAATATCAGATTTCAAATTCAGAGTTCAAGATTTGTGGAAAGCCCTTGTCAGTGAAAACTTCATTTTCAGTTTCAGGAACACCCAAGAGGTCATAGCCATGAGCAAACTGGAAACAAAGTATAATGAATGGACCTGGGAGCTAAGGAGTCATGTACTGGACTTACAGAATCAGCTTGACAATCAGATTCAAAATGGAAAAATCCTGACACTCACATCTAATTTACTAGAGGATCCACTTAGCAGGAAACTTAAAACCATCAAAGAAGAATTTGACAAATATTTTGCAGAAGACCCAGATTGTGAAATATTGGTTCAGTGGAAAGCAAATTTTGAACACAAGCTACTAATCCTTAAAGATGCACTTATTTCAGACACCAGACGGAAATGCAATGAACATATCAGTCTTAAAAAAAGCCAAGAAATACTTGATAACCAAAAGTCACAATATGAAAAGCAGTTGTTAGAGAGGAGCAGAAAGTTAGCTTTAAATTTGAAGGGTAAGGAATTAAGTGATGAAGAGTTGCAGGAGAAATTCAGTCAACTTTGGACAAGTTGGATTTATGATGTATCTTCCAATGTTCCTCATGTCACAGAGCCTAACATTGATTTGGACTCTGAAAATATCCTTCTGGAATATTTCAAGAAGGACAAAAATATTGAGGAAAGACTAAAAATAAAGTCTAGAGAAAAGTTTGAAATCATGTATGACAAACATATTCAAATGAAAAAGAAATACCTTTTACTTAGAAAGAGTTTAGAAACCTGTCATGTTGAATCCATCAAAAAGACAACCAACAACATTCAGTTAAAATTTACAGAAACACTTACAAACATTTGGAAGCAAAAGCATGATTACAGTCACAATTACTTTCATGAAATCTTGAAGATCATAGAAAATGAGCTGAAATCTGAACCCTGTGAGGGAGACTACACATTTACCAGAGACTATGTCTTTGACTTATCCTTGTACTTATTCCAAAGAGCATCCAAGGATTTCAAGAAAATGCACGAGGCATTCAAGACTGCAAATGACCCTGTGAACTATCTGGAGAGAAAGAAAGATGATTTCTTTATGAGTTTTAAGATCTCCTGCCAAGGTGCCACTTCAATCACTTCCTTTGTTGACTTCCTATGGCTCAAGCTCAGTCCTGCTATCTCTGCCAGCATACGGAAAATAATGGTTCAAAAAATAGCTGGAGACATGCGAGCCACCTGCCCTGAATTCAATGGAAACAGAGCTAACCTGGAGAAACATATTCTCTACTCTCTAGCAGAAGAAGAAAATTTTGATAAATACTGGAAATACATTCAAAGGCCAGAGGAATTTTTCAGGGATTATATTAGAGACCACATTAAAAGATACTGTTCAGAAAAAGAGAGTGAAAAAATAAAAACTTTTTTAAACATAAGTTTAGGTGACATCAAGAATACCATCCTGTCTGCCATTCATAAGTCCACAAAGGTAGCTAAAGCTAAAGGCAGCACTGCATCTGGCTGGCTGGATTTGTTCTGTGACCACCTAGGGAGCAACCTGGTCTTCCCAAGGAGAGACCTGGTAAACATAGAGCACCAGGAGCTAATGGATACTGAGTTCCTCAAAGAAGCCATGAGCAAAGCTTTGGATCCTGCAATGAGGGAAATAGAAGAGGATTGTTCAAGTAAGCACATAGATGAAATTGTTCCTGACATTGAGGAAATTCTCTCTGAACATCTCTGTGGCTGTTGGAAACAGTGTCCTTTTTGTAAGGCAATTTGTACAAACACCATTCCCCAGCATGAAGGAGACCACAGTGTGCCATTCCACCGTCCTCAGGCTGTCAGTGGTTGGCATTGGCATAAAACAGACCAGTTCGACATTAATGTTTGTACTAGTAATGTAGCAAGTAATATTTGCTTCATTTTAAATGACCGCTGGAGATACAAATACAAGAAATATCGAGACGCAGGAGGTGATTATGCCACATGGAGCATCACCCCAGACTCATCTACCCAGCCATATTGGAAATGGTTTGTCTGTCATTTCAGATCAAAGCTAGAACACAATTATGGCAAAAAATTTACAGGGAAAGGTAGTATTCCAGATTTATGGACCAAAATCACAAAGCAAGAAGTCCTGAATGACTTAAAAAAATAATAACTGCCACAGACAGAACACTAGATGGGCTACAGAAATTTTACTTCAGCCAAGGGAGCCTAATGGAGAACACCATGCAGGAGGATCTGCAGTAGACATTTGAGCTTCCTCGAGATGGCCCACTCTATTGGGCAATTTTTCTGCAGACCAATATGAAGTTAAACTTTCATAAAATAAGACTGTTTAGATGAATTAATGATTTTATAGAATTTCTGAATTGATTTAAATAGTTTTAGGCACTAGGGTTAATGATAGAAAGTTTAAGGAGATGGCTTAATTTGTTCTGCTAAATAGATATGATAAAGTTAGAATTAAGAGCAGAATGTGACCTTTCCCTTGTAGGATAATGAGAGCTACATAGGTTTGAAAAGGAGTACAGTGAGCTTTCATGTACTGCAAGTATGTGATTGTACTTGGAAGAAGAAAATAGGCTTGGGACAAGTTAATGCTCAAAACATTCATTCTAGGTTGGGTCTGAGTTCCTGGATTTTGTGATCTAGAGACATAGTCACAGGTTTTGGTGGGCACCATAAAAAGGCAAGGTAATGAACAAGGAGTAAATAATTCGATTATTAGTATAGAATAGAGAATAGATGATTATCCAGTCTTGCTGAACAAGACTTCAAAAATAAGATGTAAGAGGGATTGTTTCTTTGTAAATACAGATTGATCATCATCTAAGCATATGGAAAACTCGCTACTGTAGACTTGGCTTGCTTAAACATTGTTAATCAATAACAAAAGAAGTATGGCTTTAGGTTTGCTATGGAGAAAAAGATGAGAGAACGTTAGATGAGAAATGCTTAGGTATGAGTTTCAAAAGAGAAATACACAATCAATACTCCTGTTGTAATCTCCTCTTGTGTGATGATTTTATTGTCTTATTGAAGAACATGTGTTTTGTGATTGTTTTTAGAAAACTTGCACTCATGGCTATGAGGTAATTTTTGTCAGACATAGAGAACTTTGTCTTAGATGGTGTTAAAAGGCTAAGAGAAAAATAAAGTTGTTAGAGCTCACTTGTTGGAACTTGCTTCATCTACCAAGTGTGTGAGCATGTGCCTGCTTTACATTGTCTACAATCACAGATGCCCTCCTTGGATCATTGACATAGCTAGCCTTCAACATCCTCATATCAATTGAGGTTACATTATAAATTAAATAAGTAAAAGTAAATTAGCTACTATTGCAAGACTTGAAGATTTTCTATGAAAATGATTTTACTTTTCTCTGATTTATTATCTAATGCTTTATCCATATATACTAAATATGTTAATATTCTATTGTTTTGATTTTTTTTTTTTGCTTTGGTTGTTTTCTGTTTTTGTTCTTATGGAAGAGTATTATTCTCCTGTATTTCTTATTTTTTGTTGTTTTTTTTTTTTTGTATGTGTTTTTGCAATTTTTTTATTTTTAATTAATTAAGTATTTTCTTCATTTAAATTTCCAATGCTACCCCAAAAGTCCCCCAAACCCTCCCCCACCCACTCCCACTTCTTAGCCCTGGTGTTCCCCTGTACTGAGGCATATAAAGTTTGCAAGACCATTGGGCCTCTCTTTCCACTGATGGCCGACTAGGTCATCTTCTGATATATATGCAGCTTGAGACACGAGCTCCGGGGGGGGGGGGGGGGAATACTGGTTAGTTCATATTGTTGTTCCACCTATAGGGTTGCAGACCCCTTTAGCTCCTTGGGCACTTTCTCTAGCTCCTCCGTTGGAGACCCTATGATCTATCTAATAGCTGACTCTGAGCATCCACTTCTTTGTTTGCTAGGCCCCAGTATAGCCTCGCAAGAGACAGCTATATCAGGGTTCTTTCAGCAATATCTTGCTAATTTGTGCAATGGTGTCAGCGTTTGGGGGCTGATTATGGGATGGATCCCCAGGTATGGCAGTCTTTAGATGGTACATCCTTTCGTCCCAGCTCCAATCTTTGTCTCTGTAACTCCTTCCACGGGTATTTTGTTCCATAATAGTAATAAAATTCTATTGGTAGGGAAATGAAGAATACTTAAAAGGAATTGGGAGAGAGGGAAATCATGATCAAAATATAGCATTTGAACCCCTCAAAAATTACAGAGACTGAGCCACCAACAATACGTGGGCTGGTGTTCGGCCCTCTGGCAAACATGTAACAGAGGACTGACTTGTCTGGCCTCAGTGGGAGAGAATGCACCTAATTCTGAAGAGACTTGACACCTGAGGGTGGGGGATACTAGTAGGAGATAAGGTGAAGGTGAATGGGTGAGTGGATGATCAAACCCTCTGGGGCAAAAGGGAGGAGGAATGGGATAAAATTCTCGGCAATGGGGAGCCATAAAGGAGACAAAATTTGGAATATAAATAAATGAAATAATTTAATAATAATTTTAACAAATGAAAGAGGAAAGAAAAAGATAAAAGGGTTTCTTCTTAAGAGATTTTATTTATTTTATTATATATAAGTACACTGTAGCTGTCTTACAAGTGATTGTGATCCACCATGTGGTCACAGGGATTTCAAATCAGGGCCTCTGGAAGAGCAGTCAGTGCTCTTAACCGCTGAGCCAATAAAACAAAATGAACATAAAAATTAAAGCCTGGTGTTATATATAGGTCTGAGAAAGAATCATTCCTGAAATTCTATTATGGTGACCAGGTTAAAAAAAAATGGGGATGGGGTTGTGATGGTTGTAATGGTTTGCCTATCTTCGGCCTAGGAAGTGGCACTATGATAAGGTGTGGCCCTACTGGAGCTGTGGCCATTTTGGAGTAGGTGTATCACTGTGGGTGTGGGCTATCAGACCCACTTCCAGCTAGCAAATCAGTCTTCTCTTAGAGACCAGCAGATGAAGATGTAGACCTCTCAGCTCCTGCTTCTCCATTTCTGCCTGGATGATGATATGTTCCTGCCTTGATGATACTAGATTGAACCTCTGAACCTCTAAGGCATCCACAATTAAATGTTGTCCTCTTAAGGATTGAGTTGGTGGCAATGCTTAACTATAATTGTGAATTTTTAAATGATCTACAATCACCTAGAAAACAAGCCTCCAAGTACACCAGTGAAAGATACTTTTAGATTGGTAGTCTATGTCCATGAGAGTTGACAATGATTAGATTAATGGAGGTAGAAGGACTGTCCCTAGCTGAGAAGCACCATTTTCTGGGCTGAAGTCCTAGACTGCATAAAAAAGAGGAGGTTCCCTAAGCACAGAACATTCACTGCTCTCCCTTTGTTGGAACTCAAGAACTCAAGTTCCAGCCTCTACAAATTCTTCCCACCCAGAACTCAAACCATGAACTGAAACTATTCTTCCTTTAGTGACTTTGTTCAGTATTTTGACCCAGCAATAAGAAAAGTTTCCTAATTAGAGTAGGTACTTTTCTGTTCTTAGGATAAAATAACCAAAGCTACTTACAGAGAAAAAGATGGTTTTGGTCAAGGTTTAAGAAGTCTAAGAGTCTATCACAGTGGGGAAGCTGAGCAACAAAAATCAGGAGCAAGAAGCTGAGAGTTCACATCTCATCTTCACAAAGGAAACAGAGAGGGCAAACCGTAAGCCAATGGGGTTATAAACTCCTAAGACAGTGTTATACTTCTCACAACAAAGCTACATGGGTCTCAGAAGAAATGAGGTATGTCCTAAAAGTTTTTTTGCCCACAAACAGTGTAACCAGTAGGGGACACACCACGGACATATATAAGCCTATGGGCCAATTCTCATCAAAATTACAATATTCCACTCCTGACTCCTATAGGCTCAGGGCCATATCAAAATGCAAATGCATCTTCTGTTGGAAAACAGGCCACAGCTAACATGAACTGGGTTACACCTGCGAGGCAAATTGGGTCTGAAAAGAGAGGGGAAACTAGGCGGACAAGAGAGAAATGGAGCCAAGACAAGGTTCCTGATCAAGGCTCAAATGTTTAATGGAAAATGCGCTTATAAAGGAGGGGGAGGCCCATTCCCGCCAATTCATCCTTGGAGCCCAGCTGCAGGTGACCATGTGCAGGATAGGGTGTAGTCTCAGGAATAGCTCGGTGGCCTCCCAGCAGGTAGCAGTATCTTGAAGAGGAACAGCGACAGTGGCTGAAAAATAAATAGAGTGATCTAGGAAGGCAGGCTCCACCCTAGGTAATCTCCTTAGAGGCAGCAAAGTCGAGGTCTGGCTCAGTCAGGGTCAGGCTGCGGGGAGTTTACACTACTCCAACATTTAAAAAACTTTAAAATATTTAATAGTCTCAAAACTCCAAAGTCCAAAGTCAATTCTGAGACATGAAGGAAACTCCTAACTGTGACACCTTGAACAATCATAAAAGATAAATAAAAGTTTTTAAAAAGAATTATATATTTTTAACAATAGGAGAATACATGTTCCCATTTCAAAATGGGAAAGATGAGGGTATATTAAGGAAAGAGTAAAGCAAAGCAAGCAGAAATCCACCAGGGAAAATATCAAGTCCTGTAGCTCTATGTCTAGTGTATAAAGTGTATGTATATTTAGTCTCAAAGTACTTCAGTGTATCCAGCCCTCCAGGCCTGCAATGTACAGTCCTCACTTATTTTGTTTTCATTCTCTATATGTGGCTCCTCTTCACAGATAGCTCATGCCCCAGATATCTTCAACTTATTGGGAACATGTAGTATACATTTTTAAGAAATATTCACATAGATCCTTATAGGGAATCCAACAGTTTGCACTCCCACCAAAAATAAGTGTTCCCCTTTCCCAGAATACTCACCAGCATGGCTTGTGATTTGTATTTTGAAATGGCCATTCTGAATGTCTTACAATGAAATCCAAAGTAGATTTACTTAACATTTCCCTGACAGTTAAGGATTGTTATATATTTTAAACTATACCTTGGTCATTTGTGTTTCTTCTAAGAACTATGTTTAGCTCCCTACTCCATTTTGTAGTGGGGTTGTTTTCTTGTTTAGTGATTCACTGCTTTATATAGCCTAGAGTGTAACCATCTGTCAGATGCTAAATTGATGAAAACTTTCACCTTCTTTCTTGTTTCCATAATCATGGAGTTCTTTTCTATCCAGAAGCTGTTTAGTCTCAAGAGGTCCTCATTGTCAGTTTTGATCTCAATGTCTGTGATACCACAGTCATTGTTCAGAATGTGCTTCTTATGCATGTAAGTAGAAGTACATTTCCTACTTTCTCCTCTGTTGGAATCAGATTATCAATTGTGCTGATTAAATATTTTTCACTTGACACAAACTAGGTTCATATGGGAAACTCAGGAAAGAATTTCAATTTGAGAGTTACCTGTTCCATATTTGTCTGGGCTGTCTGTCTATGGAGCATTTTCTTAAATAATGATGGATATTGGAGTGCCCACACACTATGATTATTGTCACTCCAGGACTAGTGATCCTAGACTATATAAGAAAGCAACTCAGCAAGCCATGAGGAACAAGATAATAAGCAACACTCCTCCACGGTTTTGCTTCAGTTCTTCCCTCTAAAATCCTTCTTAATTTGCTCAATATTGGACTATACTGAGAAATCATACACCAAATAAACTGGTTCCTCTTCAAGTTGGTTTCATTCAGTGTTTTATCACAGAAACAGAGAATCAAACTAGGACACAGCTTTTATGCTGAGGTTCTTGATCCATGTATGATTGAGTTTTGTGCCAGGGTGAGATAATAATCTAGTTTCATTCTTTTTCTGGAATCATGCAAATGACCAGTACAATTTGTTGAAGATGCTGTCTTTATTCCAATATTTATTTTTGGCTTCTTTGTCAAGAATCAGTTGGCTGAAGAGTGTGGGCTTATATTTATGTTTTCAGCTGTATTGCATTGATCAATATGTCTGTTTTATGGTGGTACCATGCTCTTTTTATTTCTACAGCTCTGAAGCAAGACAAAAGCTTCATGTTCCCTCTCCTATGTTGATGCTTGTGTTGTCTCTTAAGGGAGGAATGTTCATATTTTAGTACCCATACAAGTAGAAAAAAATTAACCTAAGTAGCAGATGAAAGGGTAAGCTTCCAATGGAGGTGAGAAAAAATAGCTAGTATGAATGATTTAAATTATGTGAACGAATAAGAAAGTAAGGCAAAGAAGAGCATATGGGAAGGAATACATAGTGCTAAAGTCCTTTGAAAATTGCATGTAGAAAATGACTACTGTAGAAATATCCTGAAATACATAAATATACATATATAAAATCAGGTGAAATTTAATTACACTATAAAAGGGAGAGAGCTTCCAAAAACACCTTAAGAAATCAAACAGAAAACACAGTGCCTGATATGTGCTGCCTGTTTTTCAAGTTGTCAGTGGTTCCCCAGAAGCCCTAAGTATTAAAAGGTATTGCCATTGCTCCTGCTTATCATCCAGAACTTGATGGTAAGAAGCCATTGGTGAAGATACCACATATTTGGGTCATCATTGCATGGAAAATTCAAGCTGATACTAACCGATAAGCACCAGTATTATTAGTTAGTTTTCACAATATTAGAAGATGCTAACATGATATGAAGGGAGAAAAATAAAATAGCCTTATCTGGTTATCAACAAAATGATCTATAATAAAAACTATCTTGGCCCTTCCGGCTTGTGAGTTTACACAGCAGCAGAACCTGTGCTATAGACCCTCACACCTCAATCACACACAGAAACAGCTTGACCCTCAGGAGTTCTGACACACCCAGTTTCACAAGCTTATGGGAAGGACAAGCTACAATAGGAGAAAGCAAGGCAAAATGACACCAGAGATAACCAGATGACTAGAGGAAAGCACAAGGATATAAGCACAAGAACATATGCTACTTGCCATCATCAGAACCTGTTTCTCCCTCCAGAGCAGGTCCTGGATATCCCAACACATTGGAAAAGCAAAATTCTGATTTAAAATCTCACTTCATGATGATGATACAGAACTTTAAAAAGGACATAAATAAATTCATTAAAGAAATACAGGAGAGGGCTGGAGAGAGGCTCAGCAGTTAAGAGCACTGACTTCTCTTCCAGAGTTCCTGAGTTCAATTTCCAGCGTCCACATGGTGGTTCACAGCCATCTGTGATAGGGATCTGATGCCCACTTAGGGTATGCCTGAGGACATCGACAGTGTACAGACAGCAACAGTGTACTCACATCCATAAAATAAATAAACAAATCTTTTTTTAATGTGAAAGAAATGCAGAGGGAACACAGGTAAACAGGGAGAAGCCCTAAAAGAGCTAACATGTAGATCCCGTCAAGAACTAGATAAAAACACAACCAAACAGATGAAGGAATTGAACAAAACCATCCAGGATCTTAAAATGGAAATAGAAACAAAAAAAAAAAAAAGCACAAATGGAAACAAACTTGAAGATGCAAAACCTAGTAAACAGATCAGGAGTCATAGATGCAAGTTATACCAGCAGAATACAAGAGATAGAAGAGAGAATCTCAGGTGTAAAATATACCATAAAAAACATTGACACAACAGTCAAAGAAAATGCAAAATATAAAAAGCTCTTAACCCCAAATATCCAGGATATCCAGTACACAATGAAAAGACCAAAGCTAAGAGTAATAGGTGTAGAATAGGGTGATGATTCCCTACTCTAAGGGCTAATAAACATATTTGGTGCCTGGATCCAGTCCTCTGCCACAGGATTCTATACCCAAATAGTGCCAGGAGAGAGCGGCCCTCCCAAGAGAGCAGATGGGCCTATGAGCAAAGGTAGGACCACCACTACTGCTCAGAGGAAGCTGGATGGAACCATGGGGATATAGGAACCTAGGAGCTGCCTTGGACAGGAGTCTTCTGGTTACCATCTGTGCCCAGAGTTGATTCTGTGCTAGAGAACTACATACACAAATAATGCCAGAAGAGAGCTGGTCTCCCAGGAGTGCCTACTAGCCTGCAAGCACAGGAACGACCAACACTTCTTGTCAAATTCCTGGCCCAAGAGGGACCCTCCAAGACTAATCAGGGCAAAGGAACCAAGGTTCAGTTGGGGTCAGGATGCTTCTGGTTCTGTCTACAGCCCAGAGCTGACCCTGTACCACTAATCTCCATACCAAAATTCCTCCCAGAGAGAACTGGTCACCCAGAAATACTGACACACAGACTAACAAGAAGGACAAGCCACAGTCAGAGACAACAAGACCACCTAACACCAGCAATAAGCAGATAGCGAAAGGCAAGCACACGAACATAAACAACAGAAGCCAAGGATATTTGGCATCATCAGAACAGAATTCTCCCACCACAGTGGGCACTGGTAGCCCAACACACCAGAAAAGCAAGACTCTGATTTAAAATCACATCTCATGATGATGATAGAGGACTCCAACAAGGACATAAATAAATCCCTTAAAGAAATACAAGGCTTCCAGCCAATGCCAGCTCTACCCACCTTGGATGCAAACTCAGCAGACTCCCACAGTCCCCAGAGGACTCTCCATGATGCTGGAAAACTTGTTTGCTCAGGATCTTAAGATAACTTGTGAGTGGAATGAAATATCTGTCCCAAAACAATGGTGAGGGATCTGTGACAGCAGGAGCAAGGAAACAAGAGCCCTACCTGTCCAGCACCTTGGGTTAATTATGGTCAGTGCTGGTCTACATTGGTTTTGAACACAGCAGGCAGCCCAAGAGTCCCCAGAGGAGGTACCACTTCTAAGTGCTGTAACATGCCTAGGATCTTAGAATTCCAGGATCCCAGGATCCAAGGATCCCAGTAGCTTGGTCACACCAGGATCTCAGAGGAAGCTTGACTGCCAAGAACTCTGACACACCCAGAATCTCAGGTTCACAGTATCCCAGAATGACAGGATCAAAGAGAAAGCTGGACTCTGAGGCGTTCTGAATCAACGAGGATTAAAGAAAAGACAGGGTCCAATGAGATATATTGAGGGCAGTGAGCACTTGAGATAATCAGATGGCAGGAGGCAAGCATAAGAACAGAAGCAACAGAAACCAAGTTTAGTTGACATCATCAGAACCAAACTCTCCCACCATAGCAAGTACTGGATACACCATCACACCAGAAAAGCAATATATGGATCTAAAGTCATTTCTTATGATGATGATGATGGAGGAGTATAAAAAGGAAATTAATAACTCCCTTAAAGAAATACAAGAAAACACATCCAATCAGGTGAAAGAATTGAACAAATCCATCCAGGATCTAAAAATGAAAGTAGAAACAATAAAGAAATCACAAAGGGAGACCACTCTGAAAATAGAAGACCTAGAAAAGAAGTCAGGAGCCAAAGATGCACGCATAACCATCAGAATACAAAAGATAGAAGAAAGAATCTCAGGTGCAGAAGATACCATAGAAACCATTGGCACAACAATCAAAGAAAATGCAAAATTCAAAAAGATCGTAACCGAAAACAACCAGGAAATCCAGGAAAAAGTGGGTAGACCAAACCTAAGGATAACAGGTATAGATAAGAAGGAAGTTTTCCAACTTAAAGGACCAGGAAAATATTTTCAACAAAATTATAGAAGAAAACTTCCCATACCTAAAGAAAGAGATGCCCATGAGCATTCAAGAAGCCTACAGAACTCCAAATAGTTTGGACCAGAAAAGAAATTCCTCCCATCATAGAATAATCAAAACACCAAATGCACAAAACAGAGAAAGAATATTAAAAGCAGTAAGGGAAAAAGGTCAAGAAACATATAAAGGCAGACCTATCAGAATTATACTTGACTTTTCCCCAGAGACTTTGGAAACCAGAAGATCCTGGGAAGATGTCATACAGACCCTAAGAGAACACAAATGCCAGCCCAGGCTACTATACCCAGCAAAACTCTCAATTACTATAGATGGAAAAACCAGGATATTCCATGAAAAAAAAAAACAAATATACATAATATCTTACCACAAATCCAGCCCTTCAAAGGATAATAAAGGGAAACTTCAAGACAATGAGGGAAACTGAGCTTAAGAAAAAGCAAGAAAGTAATCTTTCAACAAACCTAAAGAAGATAGCCACATGAACAGAATTCCAACTCTAGCAACAAAAAATAACAGGAAGCAACAACGATTTTTTTTAATATCTCTTAATATCAATGGACTCAATTCCCCAATAAAAAAACATAGACTAACATACTGGTTACATAAACAGGACCCAACATTTGCTGCATACAGGAAAACCATCTCAGTGACAAAGACAGACACTACCTCAGAATAAAAGACTGGAAAAGAAGTTTCCAAGCAAAGGGTCCAAAGAAACAAGCTGGAGTAACCATTCTAATATCAAATAAAATTGACCTAAAGTTATCAAAAAATATAAGGAGGGACACTTCATATTCATCAAAGGTAAAATTTACCAAGATGAACTCTCAATTCTGAACATATATGCTCCAAATGCAAGGGCATCCACATTCATTAAAGAAACTTTGCTGAAAATCAAAGCACACATTGCACTTCCCACAATAATATTGGGAGATTTCAACACCCCACTCTCATCAATGGACAGATCCTCAAAACAGAAATACTATCTTTCCATGCATCAAGTCCTATAAAGAATAATGGATTGAAAACACTAACACAATGAGGGAAACTACACCCTAGGAAAAAGCAAGAAATTAATCATTCAACAAACCCAAAACAAGATAACCACTCAAACATAATTCCACTTCTAACAACAAAAATAATAGGAAGTAACAATCACTTTCCCTTAATATCTATTAATATCAATGGACTCGATTTCCCAATAAAAAGAAGAGATTGACAGACTGTATATGTAAACAGGACCCAGAATTTTGCAGCACATAGGAAACACAACTCAGTGACAAAGTCAAACACTTTATCAGATTAAAAGTTTGGAAACAGTTTTCCAAGCAAATGGTCCAAAGAAACAAGTTGGAGCAACCATTCTAATATTAAATAAAATTGACTTTCAACAAAAAGTTATCAAAAAGCATAAGGAAGGACACTTCATGCTGGTAAGAGGAAAAATCTACCAAGATGAACTCTCAGTTCTGAACATCTATGCTCCAAATGCAAGGGCAACCACATTCATACAAGAAACTTTACTATAAAGCTCAAAGCACACATCACATCTCACCCAATAATAGTGGCAGAATTCAACACCCTACTCTCATCAATGGACAGATTGTGGAAACTGAAACTAAAAAAAATCACAGTGAAACTAACAGAATTGATGAACCAAATGGATCTAACAGATATTTCTAGAATATTTCACCCTAGAGCGAAAGAATATACTTTCTTCTCAGCACCTCATGGTACCTTCTCCAAAATTTACCATATACTTGGTCACAAAACGTGCCTAAACAGATAAAAAAAGTATTGAAATAATCCCATGCATCCTATCAGATCACCACAGACTAAGGCTGGTCTTAAATTCCAACAAAAACAATGGCAAAAGCACATACACATGGAAGCTGAACAACGCTCTACTCAATGATAAATTGGTCAAGGAAGAAATTGAGAAAGAAATTGAAGATATTTTAGAAATTAATGAAAATGAAGACACATCATACCAAAACTTGTAGGACTAATGAAGGCAATGATAACAGGAAAACTCATAGCTTTAAGTGCCTCCAAAAAGAAACTGGAGAGAGCTTACATTGGCAGCTTGAAAGCACACTGGAAAGTTCTTGAACAAAAAGAAGCAAATACACCTAAGAGGAGTAGATAGCAAGAAATAATCAAACTCAGGGCTGAAATCAATCAAATAGAAACAAAAAGAACTGTACAAAGAATCAAAAAACCAGGAGCTGGTTTTTTTAGAAAATAAAAAAGATATATAATCCCTTAACAAGGCTAACCAGAGGGCACAGAGACAGTATTCAAATTAACAAAATCTGAAATGAAAAGGGAAATATTACAGTGGAAACTGTGGAAACCCAAAATATCATCAGATCCTACTACAAAAGTTTTACTTAACTAAATTGGAAAATCTGGATGAAATGGACTATTTTTTAGACACATACAAAGTGCCAAAGTTAAAACAAGATCAGATAAACCATCTAAACAGTTTCATAACCCTTAAAGAAATAGAAGCAGTCATTATTAGTCTCCCAACCAAAAAAGGCCAGGACCAGATGGGTTTACTGGAGAATTATATCACACATTTAAAGAAGACCTAATGTCAATACTCTTCAAACTATTACACAAAAGAAAAACAGAAGGAACACTACCCAATTCATTCTATGAAGCCAAAATTACATGTATTCCTAAACCACACAAATACCAAAGAAAAAAGAGAACTTCAGACCAATCTCCCTTATGAACATTGATGCAAAATTACTCAATAAAATTCTCACAAACTGAATTCAGGAACACATCAAAATGATCACTCACCAATATCAAGTAGGCTCCATCCCAGGGATGCAGGGATAGTTCAATATACAGAAATTCATCAACATGATCCACTACATAAACAAACTCAAAGGAAAAAACCACATGATCATTTTACTAGATGCTGAAAAAGTATTTGACAAAATTCAGCATCCCTTCATGTTAAAAGTCTTGGAAGGATTAGGAACTCAAGGCCCATATGTAAACATAGTAAAAGCTATATACAGCAAACCAGTAGCCAACATCAAACTAAATGGAGAGAAACTTATAGCAATCCCACTAAAATCAAGAACTAGATAAGGCTGCCTAACTCTCTCCCTATCTATTCAATATAGTACTTTAAGTTCTAACTCGGGCAATTATACAAAAAGAAAAAAGAAAAAAAAAAGGAGACCATAGGGATGCAAATTGGAAAGGAAGAAGTCAAAATATCACTTTTTGCAGATGTATACTTAAGTGACCCCACAAACTCCTAAAGTTGATAAACAACTTCAGCAAAGTGGCTGGAAATAAAATTAATTCAAACAAATGAGTAGCCTTCCTCTACTTAAAGGATAAACAGTCTGAGAAAGAAATTATGGAAATGACACCCTTCACTATAGTCAAGTGAATAGTATTACATACCTTGGTGTGACACTAACCAAGCAAGTGAAAGATCTCTATGACAAGAACTTCAAGTCTCTGAAGAAAGAAATCAAAGAACATCTCAAAAAATGGAAATCTCTACCACGCTCATGAATTGGCAGGATAAATATAGTAAAAATGGCCATCTTGCCAAAAGCCATATACAGATTCAATGCAATCGCCATCAAAATTCCAACTCAATTCTTCATAGAGTTACAAAGAGCAATTTCTAAATTCATTTGGATTAACCAAAAACCCAGGATAGTGAAAATTTTTCTCAACAATAAAAGCACTCCTAGGGGAATCACCATCCCTGACCACAATCTGTATTACAGAGAACTAATGATAAAAACTGTAAAGTATTGGTGCATAGACAGGCATGAAGATCAATGGAATAGAATTAAAGACCCAGAAATGACCTACACACCTGCATAGAAGCAGGGGGAGGAGGATGGATTAGAGGGTTTTCAGGAGGTTAGGAAACTGGGAAATGTGATAACATTTGAAATGTAAATAAAGAAAATGTCCTATAAAAAAAAGAAAAGAAAAGAAAAAAAAAAAGAAAAAAGAAAACTCAGATCCAGAATTGTTCCTGTCTTTAAGAACTTCAGGGAGAAAAATGGAGAAGAGCCTGAGGAAAAGGAGGTCCAGCAACAGGCCCAAATTTGGATCCAGCTCATGGGGAGGCCCCAAGGCCTGACATGATTACTGATGCTATGGTGTGCTCACAAAACGGGGCCTAGCATAGCTACCTTCCAAAAGACCCAAAAACAGCTGAAAGAGTCTGATCCAGATATTTACAACCAAACAGTGGATAGAAGCTGGTGACCCCTCTGGTTGAATTAGTGAAAAGCTGGAAGAAGCTGAGGAGGAGGGAAACCCTATAAGAAGTCTTAACTAACCTCTACCCCCAATGAACTCTCAGACACTGAACCAGGCAGCATACAGCAGCTGATAATAGACTTTCAACACATATACTGCAGAGGATTCCTGGGTCTGGACTCAATTAGAGAAGATGCACCTAACCCTCAAGAGACTGGAGATCCCAAGGCATGGAGAGGTGTGGTGGGGTTGGGGTCAGGGGTGCAGACATCCTCATTGAGACATGAGGCTGGAGAGGTATGGGATGTGGAACAGTAGTTGGATAAAGTCTGGACTATTAAAAAAATTAAATTAAAAGAAAAAAAAGCACTAAATGTAAACATGTATACTTACCTCCCTTACTTTTCCCTTTTTTCTTTTATTTTTCTTATTTTTAAATAATCTTTAAAGTATTAAAAGCATTATTTTTAAGTTTTCAGAATTTTCATTTATTTTTTTAATTTCTGTTTATTATTTTGATTCAGAGTATCTTTTGTTTCTTTTTTTAATATTTGAGATTATTACTTGATCACATTTCTTTCTTCCCCTTACTTTCCTTCAAACCCTCTCATATACCCCTCTCCACTCTGCTTCAAATTCATGTCATTTACACTAATTGTTATTACACACGTATATGAATATGCAATATTCATTATATAGATTCAAGATATAATGTTAGTATATAAATTTATATTGCTAAATAGAACCTATTAACTTTATATTTTACTCCCTAAAAACATAACTATAGGTTCAGATTAAAGAAAACTGTAACACATACATAAGCAAGAGACCTTTAGGGGTCAAAAACAGAAAAGTATTCCCACCCAAAACCTTTTTTTAAAATTAGATATTGACTTCATTTACATTACAAATACTATCCCCTTTCCTAGATTCCTCTCTGAAAGTCAATATACCCTCCCCAAGCCCTACTCCCCAACACACCCACTCCCAATTCCCTACTCTGGCATTCCCCTGTACTGGGGCATGTAAACCTTCACAAGACCAAGGGCCTCTCCTCCCATTGATGACCGCTTAGGCCATCCTCTGCTACACATGCAACTAAAGACTCAAGCTCTGGGAGGTTCTGGATAGTTCATATTTGGTTCCTCCTATAGGGTTGCAGACCCCATTAGCTCCTTCGGTACTTTCTCTACCTCCTTCATTGATTGTATGCGCCAAGCATTGGCATGGTCTCACAAGAGACAGCTATATCAGGGTCCTATCAGCAAAATCTTGCTGGAATATATAATAGTATCTGGGTTTGGTGGTTGTTTATAGTACAGATCCCCGAGTAAGGCAGTCTCTGGATGGTACTTCCTTCCTTCTCAGCTCAGAAATTTGTCTCTGTAACCTTCCATGGGTAATATGTTCCCCATTCTAAGAAGGAACAAAGTATCCACACTTTGGTCTTCCTTCTTCTTGAGTTTCATGTGTTTTGCAAATTGTATATCAGGTATTCTAAGTTTCTGGGCTATTATCCACTTATCAGTGAGTGCGTATCATGAGTGTTCTTTTGTGAGTGGGTTACATCACTCAGGATGGTATCCTCCAGATACATCCATTTGCCTAAGAAATTCATAAATTCATTGTTTTTAATAGCTGAGTAGTACTCCTTTGTGTAAATGTACTACATTTTCTGTATCCATTCCTCTGTTGAGGGACATCTGGATTCTTTACAGCTTCTGGCTATTATAAATAAGGCTGCTATGAACATAGTGGAGCATGTGTTCTTATTACAACTTGGAACATCTTCTGGGTATATGCCCAGGAAAGGTATTGCGGGATCCTCCGGTAGTACTATGTCCAATTTTCTGAGGAACCGCCAGACTGATTTCCAGAGTGGTTGTACAAGCTTGCAATCCCACCAACAATGGAGGAGTGTTGCTCTTTCTCCAGATCCTCTCCAGCATCTGCTGTTACCTGAATTTTTGATCTTTGCCATTCTGACTGGTGTGAGGTGATCTGAGGTTTGTTTTGATTTTCATTTCCTTGATTATTAAGGATGTTGAACATTTTTTCAGGTGCTTCTCAGCCATTCAGTATCCCTCAGGTAAGAATTCTTTGTTTAGCTCCGAGCCCCAATTTTAATGGGGTTATTTGATTTTCTGGAGTCCACCTTCTTGAGTTCTTTATATATATTGGATATTAGTACCCTATCTGATTTAGGATAGGTAAAGATCCTATCCCAAACTGTTGGTGGCCTGTTCGTCTTATTTACAGTGTCTTTTGCTTTGCAGAAGCTTTGCAATTTTATGAGGTCCCATATGTCGATTCTTGATCTTATAGCACAAGCCATTGCTGTTCTATTCAGGAATTTTCCCCCTGTACCCATATCATCGAGGCTTTTCCCGACTTTCTCCTCTATAAGTTTCAGTGTCTCTGGTTTTATGTGAAATTCCTTAATCCACATAGATTTGACCTTAGTACAAGGAGATAGGAATGGATCAATTCGCATTCTTCTACTTGATAACTGTAAATTGTGCCAGCACCATTTGTTGAAAATACTGTCTTTTTTCCACTGGAAGGTTTTTACTCCCTTGTCAAAGATCAAGTGACCATAGGTGTGTGGGTTCATTTCTGGGTCTTCAATTCTATTCCATTGGTCTACTTGTCTGTTGCAATACCAGTACCATGCAGTTTTTATCACAATTGCTCTGTAGAACAGCCTTAGGTCAGGCATGGTGATTCCACCGGAGGTTTTTTTAATCTTTGAGCAGAGTTTTTGCTATCCTAGGTTTTTTGTTATTCCAGATGAATTTGCAGATTGCCCTTTCTAAGTCTTTGAAAAATTGAGTTGGAAATTTGATGGGGATTGCATTGAATCTGTAGATTGGTTTTGGCAAGATAGCAATTTTTACTGTATTGATCCTGCCAATCTATGAGCATGGGAGATCTTTCCTTCTTCTGAGATCTTCTTTAATTTCTTTAGAGACTTGAAGTTCATATCATACAGATCTTTCACTTCCTTAGTTAGAGTCATGCCAAGGTATTTTATATTATTTGTGACTATTGAGAAGGGTGTTGTTTCCCTAATTTCTTTTTCAGCCTGTTTATCCTTTGTGTATAGAAAGGCCATCAACTTGTTTGAGTTAATTTTTTATCCAGCTACTTCACCGAAGCTGTTTATCAGGTTTAGGAGTTCTCTGGTGGAATTTTTAGGGTCACTTATGTATACTATCATATAATCTGCAAAGAGTGATATTTTTACTTCTTCCTTTCCAATTTGTATCCCCTTGATCTCCTTTTGTTGTCGAATTGCTCTGGCTAGGACTTCAAGTACAATGTTGAATAGGTATGGAGAAAGTGGGCAGCCTTGTCTAGTCCCTGATTTTAGTGGGATTGCTTCCAGCTTCTCACCATTTACTTTGATGATGGCTACTGGTTTGCTGTAGATTACTTTTATCATGTTTAGGTAAGGGCCTTGAATTTCTGATCTTTCCAAGGCTTTTATCTTGAATGGGTCTTGGATTTTGTCAAATGATTTCTCTGCATCTAACAAGATGATCATGTGGTTTGTATCTTTGAGTTTGTTTATATAGTGGATTACATTGATAGATTTCTGTATATTGAACCATCCCTGTTTCCCTGGAATGAAAACTATTTGGTCAGGATGGATGATTGTTTTGATGTGTTCTTGGATTCTGTTACCGAGAATTTTATTGAGTATTTATGTATAGATATTCATAACAGAAATTGGTCTGAAGTTCTCTACTTTGTTGGGTCTTTCTGTGGTTTAGGTATCAGAGTAATTGTGGCTTCATAAAATGAGTTGGATAGAGTACCTTCTGCTTCTATTTTGTTGAGTAGTTTGTGAAGAAGTGGGATTAGATCTTTGAAGGTCTGATAGAACTCGGCACTAAACCCAACTGGTCCTGGGCTTTTTTTTTTTTTTTTTTTTTTTTTTTTTTTTGGTTGGTAGACCATTAATGACTGCTTCTATTTCTTTAGGGGATATGGGACTGTTTAGATCATTCACCTGATCCTGATTTAACTTTGGTACCTGGTATCTGTCTAGAAACTTGTCCATTTCATCCAGGTTCTCCAGTTGTGTTAAGTATAGCCTTTTGTAGAAGGATCTAATGGTGTTTTGGATTTCTTCAGGATCTGCTGTTATGTCTCCCTTTTCATTTCTGATTATGTTAATTAGGATACATTCCCTGTGCCCTCTAGTGAGTCTGGCTAAGGGTTTAGTTATCTTTTTGATTTTCTCAAAGAACCAGCTACTCCTTTGGTTGATTCTTTGAATAGTTCTTGTTTCCACTTGGATGATTTTGCCCCTGAGTTTGATTATTTCCTGCTACCTACTCCTCTTGGGTGAATTTGCTTCCTTTTGTTCTAGAGCTTTTAGGTGTGTTGCCAAGCTGCTAGTGTGTGCTCTCTCTCTAATTTCTTTTTTGAGGCACTCAGAGCTATGAGATTTCCTCTTATAAATGCTTTCAATGTGGGCCATAAGATTGGGTATGTTGTGGTTTCATTTTCATTAAACTCTAAAAAGTCCTTAATATCTTTCTTTATTCCTTCCTTGACCAAGGTATCATTGAAAAGAGTTTTGTTCAGTTTCCACGTGAATGTTGGCTTTCTATTATTTAGTTTGTTATTGAAGATCAGCCTTAGTCCATGGTGATCTGATAGGATGCATGGAACAATTTCAACATTTTTGTATCTGTTGAGGATTGTTTACCTCATGGAGAAGGTACCATGAGGTGCTGAGAAGAAGGTACATCCTTTTGTTTTAGAATAAAATGTTCTGTAGATATATGTTCGATACATTTGTTTCATAACTTCTGTTAGTTTCACTGTGTCCCTGTTTAGATTCTGTTTCCGTGATCTGTCCATTGATGAAGGTGGTGTGTTGAAATCTCCCACTATTATTGTGTGAGGTGCAATGTGTGCTTTGAGCTTTAGTAAAGTTTCTTTAATGAATGTGGCTGCCCTTGTATTTGGAGCATAGATATTCAGAATTGAGGGTTCCTCTTGGAAGATTTTACCTTTGATGAGTTTGAAGTACCCCTCCTTGTCTTTTTTGATGACTTTGGGTTGGAAGTCGATTTTATTAGATATTAGAATGGCTACTTCAGCTTGTTTCTTCAGACCATTTGCTTGGAAAATTGTTTTCCAGCCTTTCATTCTGAGGTAGTATCTGTCTTTTTTCCCTGAGATGGGTTTCCTGTAAGCAGCAAAATGTTGGGTCCTGTTTGTTTAGCTAGTCTGTTAGTCTATGTCTTTTATTGGGGAGTTGAATCCATTGATATTAAGAGATATTAAGGAAAAGTAATTGTCGCTTCATATTATTTTTGTTGTTAAAGTTGGCATTCTGTTCTTGTGGCTGTCTTCTTTTAGGTTTGATGAAGGATTACTCTCTTGCTTTTTCTAGGGCATGGTTTTTGTCCTTGTATTGGTTTTTTTCTGTTATTATCCTTTGAAGGGTTGGATTCATGGAAAGATAATGTGTGAATTTGGTTTTGTCTTGAAATACTTTGGTTTCTCCATCTATGGTAATTGAAAGTTTGGCTGGGTATAGTAGCCTGGGCTGGCATTTGTTCTCTCTTTTTGTCTGTATAACATTGGTCCAGAATCTTCTGGCTTTCATAGTCTCTGGTGAAAAATCTGGTGCAATTCTGATAGGCTTGCCTTTATATGTTACTTGACCTTTTTCCCTTACTGCTTTTAATATTCTATCTTTATTTAGTGCATTTGTTGTTCTGATTATTAAGTGTCGGGGGGGGGATTTTTTTTCTGGTCCAGTCTATTTGGAGTTCTGTAGGCTTCTTGTATGTTCATGGGCATCTCTTTCTTTAGGTTTGGGAAGTTTTCTTCTATAATTTCGTTGAAGATATTTGCTGGCCCTTTAAATTGAAATTCTTCATTCTCATCCACTCCTATTATCTGTAGGTTTGGTCTTCTCATTGTGTCCTGGATTTCCTGAATGTTTTGAGTTAGGATCTTTTTGCATTTTGCATTTTCTTTGATTGTTGTGCTGTTGTTCTCTATGGAATCTTCTGCAACTGAGATTCTCTCTTCCATCTCTTCTATTCTTTTGCTGGTACTTGCATCTATGGTTCCAGATTTCTTTCCTAGGCTTTCTATCTCCAGCATTGCCTCACTTTGGGTTTTCTTTATTGTGTTTACTTCCTTTTTTAGGTCTAGTATGGTTTTGTTCATTTCCATCACCTGTTTGGATGTGTTTTCCTGTTTTTCTATAAGGACTTGCAACTCTTTAGCAGTGTTCTCCTGTATTTCTTTAAGTAAGTTCTTGATGTCTTCTACCATCACCAGGAGATATGCCTTTAAATCCGGGTCTAGGTTTTCGGGTTGTGTTGGGGTGCCCTGGACTGGCTGAGGTGGGAGTGCTGGGTTCTGATGATGGTGAGTGGTCTTGTTTTCTGTTAGTAAGATTCTTATGTCTGCCTTTTGCCATCTGGTAAACTCTGGAGTCAGTTGTTATAGTTGTCTCTGGTTAGAGCTTGTTCCTCGCGTGTTTCTGTTTTTCTCTACCAGCAGACCTGGGAGACTAGCTCTCTCCTGAGTTTCAGTGGTCAGAGCACTCTCTGCAAGCAGGCTCTCCTCTTTCAGGGAAGGTGCACAAATATCTGGCATTCAGACTTGCCTCCTGGCAGAAGATGAAGGCCCGAAACAAGACCTGTCCCAGAAGCTGTTAGCTTCTGTAGTCCACACTCTCACCTGTGTAGACTAGTCTTGGTGGAGTCTGGGAACCAAGATATCTCCTGCAGATGCTCTGGCTATTTCCTCCAGGGCCCAGCAGACACTTCTCCTCTGGCAGGGAAGGTGCTCAGATGTTCCAAAGTCATCTTGTAACACAAACACAACAACACAAATAAAACCTTTCCTATCTGTGCCCACCCCACTAGCCTTGAGCTAGCTGAACAAATCTCTGACACTGGACCCAGGTTTCTGGCCTTGTTATATTTATACCTTCCTGCCAGAGACCTGAAAATTGCCCGTCCCACTGAGCTGCTGAAGAGCCTACTTTTCAACTCAGTCCAGCTGAAACAAGCAACAGAATCAGCCAAAGCAAAGGGATGGGTCCTTGGGTCTTCCCATATATATTTAGACTGTACATTAAAATTTGAGCCTTGATCAGACAACTTTGTCTGGGCTCATTATTTCTCTCGCTATCCTTCTCATCCATCCCCAGCTTTCCTTTCAGGAACCCAGTAACCTGTGGTTGGTGGTGGCTACATTACAGAAACATGGAACAACCACAAAGTGGCACTCATGAAAAAGAACTTTCTATGACACCCAGAACACAAATCCACCCTTCTCTCTATATCAGGGAGAAATGAGAAACAACCAGAAAATGGTGCACACCCACAAGAAAAGAACCAGATTTGTGGGCGTATCTCGGGTTCCCTGAGTCCATACCCAAACCAAACCAAGACTCAGGACATCTCATGGCCCAGCTGTAGCCACAGCTCCTAGAAATGTCTGTCCTAATCTCTCTTGTCCATGGAAACAAATCCAAGGCATCCAGAAGGATGTGACCCCGTTTAGAATCCGTGAGCAGAAAAGGGTACAACCAGAAATAAAAATCAAACAAAACTAGAAAAAATATAGCCTGCAGTAACAAGAACCAACCAGAAGATGGCGCAAACAGAAGACAGATGTGGGGATGTGGTGCCATTCAATCTCTGAACAGAGACAGCCAGCAACAAAAACCAAAGCCAGAAAAATAGAGCCTGTAGTAGCAAAAACCAACCACAAGGCAGTGCTCACAGAAGATGAATGTGCAACCACTCAGACCTGGGAAAAAAAAGAACACAACCTGTAGTAATAAGAAGCCACCAGAAGATGATACTCACAGATGCATGACAACCCTCAGTACTGCACAAATGTTTACTCAGACCTGAAAAAAATCACTATGGTAACAGGTGTCATTTATCTTTACACAAGTTTTCTTTATACTTTATAGATCTCACAGAAAGTTTCTAACACTAAGGCAAATGAGCCACCACAGAAATCACAAGCTTTTGTGCCACTGCACAAGTACTTACCTGCTCAGACCACATGGAAAGCTTCTGACACTCAGATTCCTCATCAGGGCTCAAACCTAAAACAATTACCATGACAACACAAGTACCAGATTCCACACAAATAAATTATCTCAGCATGGCTAGAAGAGCTACCATATTTACCTTTACATAAACATGCTTCTGTTCTGCTCTGCTGATCTCAGAGAAAGCTCAGACAAATTCAGTGCTCAGACAGGTAAGAAGCAGGAAGTTTAACACAGTGGTACAAACATAAAAACACAAATACCTAGACTAGTTTTCCAGCTTCAAGACCCTCTAGATTGATAGTCACATGTGTCATGGGGAACTTCTAGACCAACACACCAAAATGTAGTGTCAGGGGAATGTTAGTGATCCTGCCAAAACCTGACATAAGCTGATCTTATGCAACACACAGCAGAGTCTTTACTCTATTTGAGCTAGCTCCAGACCCTTCAACTCACTATGGTCACACAGGATGGTTTTGGTGTTGGGGGAGCCTTGAATGTCTTTTGGAGCAAGGCTTTATAGAAAGCAACAAGTATGTGTGTAAGCATCTAACTGGAAAGCTGTTGTAACATAATTGGCTGGTGCTGGGAGTCATATCATAAATGTAACTTCTGCTCTCTTCTGCATTGGTGGTGGTTAGGCACAGGGTAGGTTTGTAAACTGGGCTTGTAGGTTTGTTGGGGAATAATTTGAAAACACTGTTCCTGTTGAGGGTATAAACTGGAAATAATGGCCTTGTTGAGGGTTATCCTAGAGACTGGACCTAGGATCAGGTTTTGTTGAAGGGTAACTTGGAAAATAATGTTAGGTACGAGACTGTTAGATTAACAGAGTTCAAATTTAAATCAGAGTCTCTAAAATGGAGTCTGAAATGAAGAGACTTGGCATCTCATAATGAGGCCTAGCAGAACAGCTCAGGAAAAATGGAAAGAACCCAGACTGAATCAGTTACACTGGAGAGGAGTTCTAAATCACCTATCCAGAACTCAGAAAGAACTAGAACGGAATGAGCTTATTCCAATATCAGTTTCAGATGCTAAAAATGTTCTAGGCCTCAAAAAGACTTCATGGAGGCTAGACACTTCCAGTATTAGGCCTAGGTTGGCATATGGAGGTAGAAAGCCACAAAGATGACACTAAATACATATGACTAATAGTTACTTTTACAATAAACACCTTAGAAAGTCAACTGGCAGGTCACCTTTGCAGGTAGGTCTGGTTAAGGCATCTTCAGTTTAGATACTAGTGTACAGAAACTGTGAAAGATGTCCAGTCATTTGAGGACTCTGATATGAGGCTAGGGTTCCTCCCTCCAATGTCTTAAAAGAATTTGATGAGTCACTGATGCTAATGGTAGCAATAAGTCAAAGGGAGGATTCAAAAATCACCTGATTTATCCTGATGAATGAGCAGCATTTGAGCCAGACATACAGGAGAGCTGGGTTTGGCTGGGCTGATTGAATCACTGTAGTTATTTCTGTGTCCTCTATACTGCAAGTCTAAAACATAAAGAACTGGAGAGATGAGAGATGTAGGCAGAGTTTTAAACTTCATTTTACATAAGGGCAGTATTAATAAACCCTAATCTTCTATATATGCTGCATACCTTAGAAAACAGCAAAATCTCTCCCTTTTCAGGACCAGCAGAGCAAGCATGGCAGTTCCAAGTTTGAAGAGAACAGAACTCACCAGTGGAGAATGCAGACTATGAGATATTGAGAAGCTGAATCCTGCGAAGTGATTGAATTGAGAAGCATTTAGGATATTCCTAAGCTACACCCTGAAGTGACTCTAAAAAGGGAATTCCAAGAAGAACTTCCTGAGGGGGAATTACAAGATGACCAACCAAATTGGGAAGAGTCATCACATGGTCTGTGGTTCTGATCAGAATAACACATAGGGAAGAAGAAAGCCACTTTCAGAAGTTTAGGCCTCTGCTTCATGCCTACCATATAGGGCTCTTCCACATGCCCACCATTTTGTGAACACTCAAACTTCTGACAAGGAAAACACCTCTTCCTTGATCCTGTTCATGGCAGGAATCAGTGTAAGACCAGCAGAAGGATAAATCATACCTGTGGAGAGACTCACATGATCCCTTCATTTATGGAAGATTGACCATAGTAAGCAAAGTACACTGGTGATGTTTATTCTTCCTGTCTGGACTACCTGTGCAATTAAGTAAGGTACAAAACTGAAGGGCATGCCTTTTAAATTTTTTTGCTTAAGATGGTGTAGATAGATCTAGTTCAAATACAGATTCTTTGGGTAGAAAAGCACACACCATTGATATGTTTTGAGGCCGGAAAACACACACCTTTAATCCAGATTTGAGACTAGAAGACACACCCTTAACTGGGCCACACCTTCTGCTGGTGGGCTGTATAAGCACACAGAAGAAGGAAGCTTTGTGTCTTTGCCTGCTTGCTCTTGTCTTACTAGCAAGTCCATTTATTCACTGGCATTAGAACCTACTTCTTCAGGTTTCTGGGATATTCTGAAGAACACCTGAGACTTCAAACCTTGTGGCCTAAGTAAGTACTGGCTTTAGCCATTGTTATATTAGCTGGACCTAAACATACAGATTTTTCGCATACACCCACTTTTCCTTTATAGAAAGAAAATCACTGAGTACGTTCTCTACAGGACCCTGACTAATACAACACACCTGAAATGACAATAAAAATTTCCAAACTCTTCCAATGTTGAATAGAATAGTCCAAACTAGTTACCATTGCCCAAAGATTCAATAAACACACAGAGAAATACACACACACTGAGGTGGAGGAGACAAAGAGAGACACAAACACAGAGACACAGGGACAGAGAGAGAGAGAGAGACAGAGAGAGAGAGAGAGAGAGAGAAAGAGAGAGAGAGAGATTTACAGTGACTGTGGATCATTATTGTCTTCTACAAAATAAGTATTGAAACCTAGAGAGAAAATTGCATAGAAACACAAGTTTCGAGCATCGTAGAATAACCTGTTTAGGAGAAATCGAAACTAAAATCTAAAGAATATCTATAATTGTATCCTACAGTGTGAAGAGTAAATAACTTCTCTTTTAGAACAACTTTAACTTCCAGACTAACTCTAGCAGAAATGTCTGGAGGCCTGGAAGACAAAACCTGGGGCCACACACCTATCAGTGTTCTTAGAAATTCTTCGAGGCAGCTCCATTTTCGGCTCCAGACAACCAGCCACCTTCCTGGCCAGAGACAGGTCTCCAACCGGCCTGGGAGGCTTCTGCCTCAGGTTCCGCGGAAGCCACCTTGGTTCCGGGACTCCAAGGAAAGTAGTCTACACAGGTGAGAGTGTGGAATACAGAGGCCAGCAGTCTCTGGGACAGGCCAAAGCAACACAGCTTCTGGGAAAGATCCTGTTTTGGGCCTTCATCTTCGGCCAGAAGGAGGTCCAAACACCAGATAACTGTGCACCTTCCATGAAAGAGGAGAGCTTGCCTGCAGAGACGGCTCTGACCACTGAAACTCAGAGGAAAGAGCTAGTCTCCCAGGTATGCTGATAGAGGGTAACAAAATCACCAGAGGAACAATCTCTAAACAGAGACAACTATAACAACTAAATCCAGAGATTGCCAAATGGCTAACAGTAACCATAAGAATCTTACTAACAGAAACCAGGACCACTCACCATCATCAGAACCCAGCACTCCCACTTCGCCCAGTCCAGGGCACCCCAACACACCTGAAAAGCTAGACCTGGATTTAAAAGCATATCTCATGATGATGGTGGAGGACATCAAGAAGGACTTAAATAATTCACTTAAAGAAATACAGGAGAACACTGCTAAACAAGTAGAAGACATTAAAGAGGAAACACAAAAATCCCATAAAGAATTGCAGAAAAACATAACCAAACAGGTAGAAGACATTAAAGAGGAAACACAAAAATCCCTTAAAGAATTGCAGGAAAACACAACCAAACAGGTGATGGAATTGAATAAAACCATCCAGGACCTAAAAAGGGAAGTAGATACAATAAAGAAAACCCAAAGTGAGGCAACACTGGAGATAGAAACCCTAGGAAAGAAATCTGAAACGATAGATGCCAGCATCACCAACAGAATACAAGAGATGGAAGAGAGAATCTTAGGTGCAGAAGATTCATTAGAGAACATCGGCACAACAATCAAAGAAAATGCAAAATGCAAAAAGATCCTAACTCAAAACATCCAGGAAATCCATGACACAATGAGAAGACCAAACCTATGGATAATAGGAGTGGATGAGAATGAAGATTTTCAACTCAAAGGACCAGCAAACATCTTCAACAAAATTATTGAAGAAAACTTCCCAAATCTAAAGAAAAAGATGCCCATGAACATACAAGAAGCCTACAGAACTCCAAATAGGCTGGACCAGAGAAGAAATTCCTCCCGCCATATAATAATCAGAACAACAAATGCACTAAATAAAGATAGAATACTGAAAGCAGTAAGGGAAAAAGGTCAAGTAACATATAAAGGCAAGCCTATCAGAATTACGCCATATTTTTCACCAGAGACTATGAAAGCCAGAATAACATGGACAGATGTTATACAGACACTAAGACAACACAAATTCCAGCCCAGGCTACTATACCCAGCCAAACTCTCAATTACCATAGATGGAGAAACCAAAGTATTCCACAACAAAACCAAATTCACACATTATCTCTCCACGAATCCAGCCCTTCAAAGGATAATATCAGAAAAAAAAACCAACAAGGACGGGAACCACGCCCTAGAAAAAACAAGAAGGTAATCCCTCAACAAACCTAAAAGAAGACAGCCACAAGAACAGAATGCCAACTTTAACAACAAAAATAACAGGAAGCAACAATTACTTCTCCTTAATATCTCTTAATATCAATGGACTCAACTCCCCAATAAAAAGACATAGACTAACAAACTGGCTACACAAACAAGAACCAACATTTTGCTGCTTACAGGAAACTCATCTCAGAGAAAAAGATAGACACTACCTCAGAATGAAAGGCTGGAAAACAATTTTCCAAGCAAATGGTATGAAGAAACAAGCTGAAGTAGCCATTCTAATATCTAATAAAATCGACTTCCAACCCAAAATAATCAAAAAAGACAAGGAGGGGCACTTCATACCCATCAAAGGTAAAATCCTCCAAGAGGAACTCTCAATTCTGAATATCTATGCTCCAAACACAAGGGCAGCCACATTCATTAAAGAAACTTTACTAAAGCTCAAAGCACACATTGCACCTCACAAAATAATAGTGGGAGACTTCAACACACCACTTTCACCAATGGAGAGATCATGGGAACAGAAACTAAACAGGGACACAGTGAAACTAACAGAAGTGATGAAACAAATGGACTTAACAGATATCTACAGAATATTTTATCCTAAAACAAAAGGATATGCCTTCTTCTCAGCACCTCATGGTACCTTCTCCAAAACTGACCACATAATTGGTCACAAAACAAGCATCAATATATACAAAAATATTGAAATTGTCCAATGCATCCTATCAGATCACCATGGACTAAGGCTGATCTTCAATAACAAAGTAAATAATAGAAAGCCAACATTCACGTGGAAACTGAACAACACTCTTCTTAATGATACCTTGATCAAGGAAGGAATAAAGAAAGAAATTAAGGACTTTTTGGAGTTTAATGAAAATGAAGCCACAACATACCCAAACTTATGGGACACAATGAAAGCATTCCTAAGAGGAAAACTCATAGCTCTGAGTGCCTCCAAAAAGAAACTAGAGAGAGCACACATTAGCAGCTTGACAACACACCTAAAAGCTCTAGAACAAAAGGAAGCAAATTCATCCAAGAGGAGTAGAAGGCAGGAAATAATCAAACTCAGGGGTGAAATCAACCAAGTGGAAACAAGAAGAACTATTCAAAGAATCAACCAATCAAGGAGCTGGTTCTTTGAGAAAATCAACAAGATAGATAAACCCTTAGCCAGACTCACTAGAGGGCACAGGGAAAGCATCCTAATTAACAAAATCAGAAATGAAAAGGGAGACATAACAACAGATCCTGAAGAAATCCAAAACACCATCATATCCTTCTACAAAAGGCTATACTCAACAAAACTGGAAAACCTGGATGAAATGGAGAAGTTTCTAGACAGATACCAGGTACCAAAGCTAAATCAAGATCAGGTTAATTATCTCAACAGTCCTATATCCCCTAAAGCAATAGAAACAGTCATTAATAGTCTCCCAGCCAAAAAGATCCCAGGACCAGACAGGTTTAGTGCAGAGTTCTATCAGACCTTCAAAGAAGACCTAATTTCAGTTCTTCACAAACTAATCCACAAAATAGAAACAAAAGGTACTCTACCCAACTCATTCTATGAAGCCACAATTACTCTGATACATAAACCACAGAAAGATCCAACAAAGATAGAGAACTTCAGACCAATTTCCCTTATGAATATTGATGCAAAAATCCTCAATAAAGTTCTTGCTAACCGAATCCAAGAACACATCAAAACAATCATCCATCCTGACCAAGTAGGTTTCATCCCAGGGATGCAGGGATGGTTCAATATACGGAAATCCATCAATGTAATCCAGTATATAAACAAACTCAAAGAAAAAAACCACACAATCATCTCGTTAGATGCTGAGAAAGCATTTGACACAATCCAACACCCATTCATGATAAAAGTCTTGGAAAGATCAGGAATTCAAGGCTCATACCTAAACATGATAAAAGCAATCTACAGCAAACCAATAGCCAACATCAAAGTAAATGGTGAGAAGCTGGAAGCAATCCCACTAAAATCAGGGACTAGACAAGGCTGTCCACTCTCTCCCTACCTATTCAACATTGTACTTGAAGTCATAGCCAGAGCAATTAGAAAACAAAAGGAGATCAAGGGGATACAAATTGAAAAGGAAGAAGTAAAAATATCACTTTCGCAGATGATATGATAGTATATATAAGTGACCCTAAAAATTCCACCAGAGAACTCCTAAGCCTGATAAACAGCTTCAATGAAGTAGCTGGATATAAAATTAACTCAAACAAGTAAATGGCTTTTCTGTACAAAAAGGATAAACAGGCTGAGAAAGAAATTAGGGAAACAACACCCTTCTCAATTGTCACAAATAATATAAAATACCTTGGCGTGACTCTAACTAAGGAAGTGAAAGATCTGTATGATAAGAACTTCAAGTCTCTGAAGAAAGAAATTAAAGAAGATGTCAGAAGATGGAAAGATCTCCCATGCTCGTGGATTGGCAGAAAAAACATTGTAAAAATGGCTCTCTTGCCAAAAGCAATCTACAGATTCAATGCAATCCCCATCAAAATTCCAACTCAATTCTTCAACGAATTAGAAAGGGCAATCAGCAGATTCATCTGGAATAACAAAAAACTAGGATAGCAAAAACTCTTCTCAAGGATAAAAGAACCTCTGGTGGAATCACCATGCCAGACCTAAAGCTGTACTACAGAGCAATTGTGATAAAAACTGCATGGTACTGGTATAGTGACAGACAAGTAGACCAATGGAACAGAATTGAAGACCCAGAGATGTACCCACATACCTATGGTCACTTGATCTTTGACAAGGGAGCTAAAACCATCCAGTGGAAAAAAGACAGCATTTTCAACAAATGGTGCTGGCACAACTGGCGGGTACCATGTAGAAGAATGTGGATTTATCCATTTCTATCTCCTTGTACTAAGGTCAAATGTAAGTGGATTAAGAAACTCCACATAAAACCAGAGACACTGAAACTTATAGAGGAGAAAGTAGGGAAAAGCCTCGAAGATATGGGTACAGGGGAAAAATTTCTGAATAGAAGAGCAATGGCTTGTGCTGTAAGATCGAGAATCGATAAATGGGACCTCATAAAATTGCAAAGCTTCTGCAAAGCAAAAGACACCATCAATAAGACAAAAAGGCCACCAACAGATTGGGAAAGGATCTTTACCTATCCCAAATCAGATAGGGGACTAATATCCAATATATATAAAGAACTCAAGAAGGTGGACTCCAGATAATCAAATAACCCCATTAAAAAATGGGGCTCAGAGCTGAACAAAGAATTCTCACCTGAGGAATACCGAATGACTGAGAAGTACCTGAAAAAATGTTCAACATCCTTAATCACTAGGGAAATGCAAATCAAAACAACCCTGAGATGCCACTTCACTCCAGTCAGAATGGCTAAGATCAAAAATTCAGGTGACAGCAGATGCTGGCTAGGATGTGGAGAAAGGGGAACACTCCTCCATTGTTGGTGGGATTGCAAGCTTGTACAACCACTCTGGAAATCAGTCTGGCAGTTCCTTAGAAAATTGGACATAGTACTACCGGAGGACCCCGCAATACCTCTCCTGGGCATATATCCAGAAGATGTCCCAACTGGTAAGAAGGACACATGCTCCACTATGTTCATAGCAGCCTTATTTATAATAGCCAGAAGCTGGAAAGAACCCAGATGCCCCTCAACAGAGGAATGGATATAGAAAATGTGATACATTTACACGATGGAATACTACTCAGCTATTAAAAAAAATGAATTCATGAAATTCCTAGGCAAATTGATGGACCTGGAGGGCATCATCCTGAGTGAGGTAACCCAATCACAAAGGAACTCGCACAATATGTACTCACTGATAAGTGGATATTAGCCCCGAAACTTAGGATACCCAAGATAAAAGATACAATTTGCTAAACGCATGAAATTCAAGAAGAAGGAAGACCAAAGTGTGGACACTTTGCCCCGTCTTAGAAATGGGAACAAAACACCCATGGAAGGAGTTACAGAGACAAAATTTGGAGCTGTGACGAAAGGATGGACCATCTAGTGATTGCCATATGCCGAGATCCACCCCATAATCAGCTTCCAAACTCTGACACCATTGCGTACACTAGCAAGAATTTGCTGAAAGGACCCAGATATAGCTGTCTCTTGTGAGACTATTCTGGGGCCTAGCAAACACAGAAGTGGATGATCACAGTCAGCTATTGAATGGGTCACACGGCCCCCAATGGAGGAGCTAGAGAAATTACCCAAGGAGCTAAAGGGAACTGCAACCCTATAGGTGGAACAACAATATGAACTAACCAATACCCCGGAGCTCTTGTCTCTAGCTGCATATGTATCAAAAGATGGCCTAGTCGGCCATCACTGCAAAGAGAGGCCCATTGGACTTGCAAACTTTATATGTCCCTGTACAGGGGAATGCCAGGGCCAAAAAGGGGGAGTGGGTGGGTAGGGGATGGGGGGGGTGGGTATGGGGGACTTTTGGGATAGCATTGAAAATGTAGACGAGAAATTAGTCTGAATAGGTGAGAGGGTGCGCCAGAGAACCTGACAGCTTCTGGAACAGACAGAAGCACAGAGGCGCTGAGGCAGCACCCTGTGTGGGCCGGGGACAGCCGGCCACCTTCCGGACCGGAGGACAGGTGCCCACCCAGCTGGGGAGGCGGCCTAAGCCACAGCAGCAGCAGTCGCCATCTTGGTCCGGGACCCGCCGAACTTAGGAAATTAGTCTGAACAGGTGAGAGGGTGCGCCAGAGAACCTGACAGCCTCTGGAACAGGCAGAAGCACAGAGGCGCTGAGGCAGCACCCTGTGTGGGCCGGGGACAGCCGGCCACCTTCCGGACCGGAGGACAGGTGCCCACCCGGCTGGGGAGGCGGCCTAAGCCACAGCAGCAGCGGTCGCCATCTTGGTCCCGGGACTCCAAGGAACTTAGGAATTTAGTCTGCTTAGGTGAGAGTCTGTACCACCTGGGAACTGCCAAAGCAACACAGTGTCTGAGAAAGGTCCTGTTTTGGGCCTTCTTCTTCGGCCAGGAGGAGGTCCAAATACAAGATATCTGCGCACCTTCCCTGTAAGAGAGCTTGCCAGCAGAGAGTGCTCTGAGCACTGAAACTCAGAGGAGAGAATCTGTCTCCCAGGTCTGCTGATAGACGGTAACAGAATCACCAGAAGAACAATCTCTAAACAGAGTCAACTATAACTACTAACTCCAGAGATTACCAGATGGCGAAAGGTAAACGGAGGAATCTTACTAACAGGAACCAAGACCACTCACCATCACCAGAACCCAGCACACCCACTTCGCCCAGTCCAGGGAACCCCAACACACCTGAGAACCTAGACCTAGATTTAAAAGCATATCTCATGATGATGGTAGAGGACATCAAGAAGGACTTTAATAAATCACTTAAAGAAATACAGGAGAACACTGCTAAAGAGTTACAAGTCCTTAAAGAAAAACAGGAAAACACAATCAAACAGGTAGAAGTCCTTACAGAAAAAGAGGAAAAAACATACAAACAGGTGATGGAAATGAACAAAACCATACTAGACCTAAAAAGGGAAGTAGACACAATAAAGAAAACTCAAAGCGAGGCAACACTAGAGATAGAAACCCTAGGAAAGAAATCTGGAACCATAGATTTGAGCATCAGCAACAGAATACAAGAGATGGAAGAGAGAATCTCAGGTGCAGAAGATTCCATAGAGAACATCGGCACAACAATCAAAGAAAATGGAAAATGCAAAAAGATCCTAACTCAAAATATCCAGGAAATCCAGGACACAATAAGAAGACCAAACGTACGGATAATAGGAGTGGATGAGAATGAAGATTTTCAACTCAAAGGTCCAGCAAACATCTTCAACAAAATTATTGAAGAAAACTTCCCAAATCTAAAGAGTGAGATGCATATGAACATACAAGAAGCCTACAGAACTCCAAATAGACTGGACCAGAAAAGAAATTCCTCCCGACACATAATAATCAGAACATCAAATGCACTAAATAAAGATAGAATACTAAAAGCAGTAAGGGAAAAAGGTCAAGTAACATATAAAGGCAAGCCTATCAGAATTACACCAGATTTTTCACCAGAGACTATGAAAGCCAGAAGAGCCTGGACAGATGTTATACAGACACTATGAGAACACAAACTGCAGCCCAGGCTACTATACCCAGCCAAACTCTCAATTATCATAGAGGGAGAAACCAAAGTATTCCACGACAAAACCAAATTCACGCATTATCTCTCCACGAATCCAGCCCTTCAAAGGATAATAACAGAAAAAAACCAATACAAGAACGGGAACAACGCCCTAGAAAAAACAAGAAGGTAATCCCTCAACAAACCTAAAAGAAGACAGCCACAAGAACAGAATGCCACCTTTAACAACTAAAATAACAGGAAGCAACAATTACTTTTCCTTAATATCTCTTAACATCAATGGTCTCAACTCGCCAATAAAAAGACATAGACTAACAAACTGGCTACACAAACAAGACCCAACATTTTGCTGCTTACAGGAAACTCATCTCAGAGAAAAAGATAGACACTACCTCAGAATGAAAGGCTGGAAAACAATTTTCCAAGCAAATGGTATGAAGAAACAAGCAGGAGTAGCCATCCTAATATCTGATAAGATTGACTTCCAACCCAAAGTCATCAAAAAAGACAAGGAGGGACACTTCATTCTCATCAAAGGTAAAATCCTCCAAGAGGAACTCTCAATTCTGAATATCTATGCTCCAAATACAAGAGCAGCCACATTCACTAAAGAAACTTTAGTAAAGCTCAAAGCACACATTGCGCCTCACACAATAATAGTGGGAGACTTCAACACACCACTTTCACCAATGGACAGATCATGGAAACAGAAACTAAACAGGGACACACTGAAACTAACAGAAGTGATGAAACAAATGGATCTGACAGATATCTACAGAACATTTTATCCTAAAACAAAAGGATATACCTTCTTCTCAGCACCTCATGGTACCTTCTCCAAAATTGACCACATAATAGGTCACAAATCAGGCCTCAACAGATTCAAAAATATTGAAATTGTCCCATGTATCCTATCAGATCACCATGCACTAAGGCTGATCTTCAATAACAAAATAAATAACAGAAAGCCAACATTCACATGGAAACTGAACAACACTCTTCTCAATGATACCTTGGTCAAGGAAGGAATAAAGAAAGAAATTAAAGACTTTTTAGAGTTTAATGAAAATGAAGCCACAACGTACCCAAACCTTTGGGACACAATGAAAGCATTTCTAAGAGGGAAACTCATAGCTATGAGTGCCTTCAAGAAAAAACGGGAGAGAGCACATACTAGCAGCTTGACAACACATCTAAAAGCTCTAGAAAAAAAGGAAGCAAATTCACCCAAGAGGAGTAGACGGCAGGAAATAATCAAACTCAGGGGTGAAATCAACCAAGTGGAAACAAGAAGAACTATTCAAAGAATTAACCAAACGAGGAGTTGGTTCTTTGAGAAAATCAACAAGATAGATAAACCCTTAGCTAGACTCACTAAAGGGCACAGGGACAAAATCCTAATTAACAAAATCAGAAATGAAAAGGGAGACATAACAACAGATCCTGAAGAAATCCAAAACACAATCAGATCCTTCTACAAAAGGCTATACTCAACAAAACTGGAAAACCTGGACGAAATGGACAAATTTCTGGACAGATACCAGGTACCAAAGTTGAATCAGGATCAAGTTGACCTTCTAAACAGTCCCATATCCCCTAAAGAAATAGAAGCAGTTATTAATAGTCTCCCAGCCAAAAAAAGCCCAGGACCAGACGGGTTTAGTGCAGAGTTCTATCAGACCTTCAAAGAAGATCTAACTCCAGTTCTGCACAAACTTTTTCACAAGATAGAAGTAGAAGGTACTCTACCCAACTCATTTTATGAAGCCACTATTACTCTGATACCTAAACCACAGAAAGATCCAACAAAGATAGAGAACTTCAGACCAATTTCTCTTATGAACATCGATGCAAAAATTCTTAATAAAATTCTCGCTAACCGAATCCAAGAACACATTAAAGCAATCATCCATCCTGACCAAGTAGGTTTTATTCCAGGGATGCAGGGATGGTTTAATATACGAAAATCCATCAATGTAATCCATTATATAAACAAACTCAAAGACAAAAACCACATGATCATCTCGTTAGATGCAGAAAAAGCATTTGACAAGATCCAACACCCATTCATGATAAAAGTTCTGGAAAGATCAGGAATTCAAGGCCAATACCTAAACATGATAAAAGCAATCTACAGCAAACCAGTAGCCAACATCAAAGTAAATGGAGAGAAGCTGGAAGCAATCCCACTAAAATCAGGGACTAGACAAGGCTGCCCACTTTCTCCCTACCTTTTCAACATAGTACTTGAAGTATTAGCCAGAGCAATTCGACAACAAAAGGAGATCAAGGGGATACAAATTGGAAAAGAGGAAGTCAAAATATCACTTTTTGCAGATGATATGATAGTATATATAAGTGACCCTAAAAATTCCAACAGAGAACTCCTAAACCTGATAAACAGCTTCGGTGAAGTAGCTGGATATAAAATTAACTCAAACAAGTCAATGGCCTTTCTCTACACAAAGAATAAACAGGCTGAGAAAGAAATTAGGGAAACAACACCCTTCTCAATAGCCACAAATAATATAAAATATCTCGGCGTGACTCTAACGAAGGAAGTGAAAGATCTGTATGATAAAAACTTCAAGTCCCTGAAGAAAGAAATTAAAGAAGATCTCAGAAGATGGAAAGATCTCCCATGCTCATGGATTGGCAGGACCAACATTGTAAAAATGGCTATCTTGCCAAAAGCAATCTACAGATTCAATGCAATCCCCATTAAAATTCCAACTCAATTCTTCAACGAATTAGAAGGAGCAATTTGCAAATTCATCTGGAATAACAAAAAACCGAGGATAGCAAAAACTCTTCTCAAGGATAAAAGAACCTCTGGTGGAATCACCATGCCTGACCTAAAGCTTTACTACAGAGCAATTGTGATAAAAACTGCATGGTACTGGTATAGAGACAGACAAGTGGACCAATGGAATAGAATTGAAGACCCAGAAATGAACCCACACACCTATGGTCACTTGATCTTCGACAAGGGAGCCAAAACCATCCAGTGGAAGAAAGACAGCATTTTCAACAATTGGTGCTGGCACAACTGGTTGTTATCATGTAGAAGAATGCGAATCGATCCATACTTATATCCTTGTACTAAGGTCAAATCTAAGTGGATCAAGGAACTTCACATAAAACCAGAGACACTGAAACTTATAGAGGAGAAAGTGGGGAAAAGCCTTGAAGATATGGGCACAGGGGAAAAATTCCTGAACAGAACAGCAATGGCTTGTGCTGTAAGATCGAGAATTGACAAATGGGACCTAATGAAACTCCAAAGTTTCTGCAAGGCAAAAGACACTGTCTATAAGACAAAAAGACCACCAACAGACTGGGAAAGGATCTTTACCTATCCTAAATCAGATAGGGGACTAATATCCAACATATATAAAGAACTCAAGAAGGTGGACCTCAGAAAATCAAATAACCCCCTTAAAAAATGGGGCTCAGAACTGAACAAAGAATTCTCACCTGAGGAATACCGAATGGCAGAGAAGCACCTGAAAAAATGTTCAACATCCTTAATCATCAGGGAAATGCAAATCAAAACAACCCTGAGATTCCACCTCACACCAGTCAGAATGGCTAAGATCAAAAATTCAGGTGACAGCAGATGCTGGCGAGGATGTGGAGAAAGAGGAACACTCCTCCATTGTTGGTGGGATTGCAGGCTTGTACAACCACTCTGGAAATCAGTCTGGCGGTTCCTCAGAAAATTGGACATAGTACTACCGGAGGATCCAGCAATACCTCTCCTGGGCATATATCCAGAAGAAGCCCCAACTGGTAAGAAGGACACATGCTCCACTATGTTCATAGCAGCCTTATTTATAATAGCCAGAAACTGGAAAGAACCCAGATGCCCCTCAACAGAGGAATGGATACAGAAAATGTGGTACATCTACACAATGGAGTACTACTCAGCTATTAAAAAGAATGAATTTATGAAATTCCTAGTCAAATGGATGGACCTGGAGAGCATCATCCTGAGTGAGGTAACACAATCACAAAGGAACTCACACAATATGTACTCACTGATAAGTGGATACTAGCCCAAAACCTAGGATACCCACGATATAAGATACAATTTCCTAAACACATGAAACTCAAGAAAAATGAAGACTGAAGTGTGGACACTATGCCCCTCCTTAGAAGTGGGAACAAAACACCCATGGAAGGAGTTACAGAAACAAAGTATGGAGCTGAGATGAAAGGATGGACCATGTAGAGACTGCCATATCCAGGGATCCACCCCATAATCAGCTTCCAAATGCTGACACCATTGCATACACTAGCAAGATTTTACTGAAAGGACCCAGATGTAGCTGTCTCTTGTGAGACTATGCCGGGGCCTAGCAAACACAGAAGTGGATGCTCACAGTCAGCTAATGGATGGATCACAGGGCTCCCAATGGAGGAGCTAGAGAAAGAACCCAAGGAGCTAAAGGGATCTTCAACCCTATAGGTGGAACAACATTATGAACTAACCAGTACCCCTGAGCTCTTGACTCTAGCTGCATATGTATCAAAAGATGGCCTAGTCGGCCATCACTGGAAAGAGAGGCCCATTGGACACGCAGACTTTGTGTGCCCCGGTACAGGGGAACGCCAGGGCCAAAGGGGGGGAGTGGGTGGGTAGGGGAGTGGGGGTGGGTGGGTAAGGGGGACTTTTGGTATAGCATTGGAAATGTAAATGAGCTAAATACCTAATAAAAAAAAAATGGAAAAAAAAAAAAAAAAGAAAATGTAGACGAGGAAAATACCTAATTAAAAAAAAATATTTCAAAGAAAAAAAAAAGAAATTCTGCTATATGAGTTGACCATTAGTAACCTTTCATTTTGCATGGAGGGAATTAGGAAAAAGGATTACAAGCTCAGTGTTCTCATTAGACACAAATGAGGAAGTGGCATGATATTTGAGAGTACACCAAATGGGGTTGATGAAGAAAGCAAAGATTACTTGTCAGTTTACCTGGGGATGACCAGCTGTCTAGAGTGTCCACTTTGGACAAAGTTCCAGTTCTAGATGATAAATGCCCAAGGAGTGAAATATCAAAGTATGAAGAGTCCCAATGTTGTAAGCTTTCTGCTATACCAACACATGGGATTCAAAAAGTTCATCCTTTGAGATTTCCTGCTCTCTCATCAGCCTTGGCTTCTGCATGAAGACCCGTTCATCCTCTGCTGCAAGGTGAGCATAGTATAAGCCTTCTTTAGCATTTCTTGACAGAACATGACACCTGCAATCAAGGATCCAAGCCACATGTTGATAGATGACCTAGGGGAGCTGTGAGAGAATTCTCTGTTCATAGACTGCTCCTTTTGTTATCTGGCCATGAATTCAGTGCTCACAAGACCATCTTAGCACCTTGGTCTACAGTTTTCAGAGCCATGTTTGAACATGAAAGGGATGAAAACCTAACAAACTGTGTTGAGATCCTTGACCTGGATCCCCAATTCTTTAAGGAGGTGATGGGCTTCATCTACATGGGGAAGGTGCCACATTTCCACAGCCACTCCATGGCCACTGGTATGCTGCCAGCTGCTGACAAGTATGGCCTGAAGAGCCTGATGGTCATGTGTGAGGAACTTATCTGTGGAGAATGCTGAACACACTCTTATCCTGCCTGACCTCCACAGCACAGAGCAGCAGAAGACTCAGGCACTGGCTTTCATAGAACTTCATGGTTCTGAGGTCTCTGAGACCTTGGGGTGGAAGTCAGTTTTGAGTCCTACTTGGTGGCTGAAGCATTCCACTCCATGATTTCTGTACAGTGTACTTTCTTGAAGGCCTCAATCAAATGCCTAAAGCGATCTTAGGAGCTGGTCAGTTATGACCTACACCTGTCTTCTGACAGCAACAACCAGTGTTGTTACCAATGACTTCTGCTGAGAGTAGAGTGTTGCTGGAACATTTACAGTGAATCTGGGGAAAGGCAGCATGGTGGCTCAGGATTTAAAACACCTGTAATATGCTAAAATGGTGGGTGGAGGAAAGACAGCATAGTATTCTGGGACACTCTACCTGATGTCTACCCTGTTGATGTTCTTGTTTGATTTATGTCTTGGAAACTGGGATTCAATTCAGTTGCTAGCCCTAAGCACGGTGGAACTGAGTTTCTTTGGAGAAACATGTCTTCATTAAACTGAGCAGAAGAGATGACCAGGGCCCAGAGGAAAGAGAAACCAAACACTAGTGTTTACTTACCAGAGAAGGAAAAGATAATGAAGAGTTTCTGTTTAAAGAATCAGAATTCAGTTGCAAAAGCCATTAGTGCTCTCTCAGAGAACACTGGTTCAGTTCCCAGCACATACAAGAGAGTTTTTTACCACCTGTAACTGGTTATCCAGAGGATCTGAGGCCCTCCTCTGGTTGCCATGGCTGCAAACAACTTTTTAGACAAGACTTTAACCTAATAAAATATAATATGAATAAAACTTTTGAAATCAGTCTGTGGATTCCTGAGATTTTTATGTTCAGAGAAGTCACCTGTAGTCTAATCAGCCCTGCTCAGCTGTGGATGTTTGTGCAGACCCCTCAAAGTCCTACCAGGATAAAAAAACCTTTCTCTTTTTTCTTGGATAGGGACCCACAGGTTGAGAACCAGGGCTCCAGGCCATGCCTATCAGCAAATCATGTTGACTGCTTACAGCTTTTCTCTTACTTCAGTTTCCCCAGACCCAATCCCAAAATCTCAACCACACCTCTGTAACACACCACCTGTGGGAGTCATCACTGCTCATTCTTTTCATATGCTGTGAATCACACAGATCTTCCCCTTCTAACCTCCCTCCCCTACTATTTGCTCTGTCCCAGTCTTCGAGACAGGCTTGCCCCGCTCCCACCGCCCCAATAGAAGTGCCATTCTTTCCATAGTAACAGAAGGCTAAAGTCAGATCCCTACCTCTCTCTTTCCTCCCTCACTTACAATTTTCCCATTCTCATTCCCAGCTCTATAGCAGAAAATCTGTGGTTTTTTTCTTTCCTGTAAAGCACCAATCCCAGTGGATCACATTTTTCTTATTCTTCTTTCCTCCAACTCAGCCCATCATCTCAGCCTCCAAATCCAGCAGGCATTCACTAAAAACACAAGAAAAGGACAGGGCAGGGGGACAGGTATGGAAACTGAAGAACTTTATTTTATCACTCCTTCTGTCATGCCAACTTCAATCCTCTGGCTTCATCTATAGAGCTATATCATAACACCAGCTGTAGCCTTCCTTTCTGCCTGCCTACATTATCCTGTGAGTCCCACAGGCAATTCCTTTTTAAGCTCCCTGCTGCCAACTCCTTGCTGTATTCTAGCTCCTAACTCCAACATGCACTCACTAAAAATTCACTGACCAATTCTGAGACAGAAGCATGGAATTTGCCTGTAAATCTTCCCATCTCCTCCAATTCTTGTTGATTGGTACCTACCAGTCTAATCCTCAAATCTATAGCAATCCTTCTGGGGTAACCACTTTTCACAGTCTCCCCCAATTCCAAAGGGACAAAATAAGCAGATTCTGGTGGAATCTCTTTCCTGCTGTGAACCCCTTTAGACTTCAAATCTATCCCCATTCCTAAATGTCACCTCCCTACACCAGAAACTTTGAACCACTAGTGGCAAAAACAATAAGGTCCCAGGTCCACTTGACAGCAGTAATGGCTGTTTTCAATTGTCAGCATGACTATATATGGAATGAACTATAATTCAGAATTTATAAAGATCTTGTAAAATTTTAAAGAGAGGATTAGGACCAGGCCTAGTAGTACAGGTCTTTAATTGCAGCATTCAGGAAACAGAGGAATGCAGATCTCTGATTTTAAGGACAGTTTATAGAACAAGTTCTAAGACAGCCAAGCCTGGGCAGTAAAAGATGTAACAGAATAAAGGGGGCATGTTCCAGTTCTAGCAAGCAGCAGCAGTGGGCAAATTGGATCTTGTAGCTCTAGGTTAGAATCTCCTTTTGTTCAAGATGTAGAGCTGTTGGCTCTTCCAGAACCAAGCAGGCGTTCCCACCATGACAAAAATGGACTGAAACTCCATAATGGCAAGCCAGCCCCAACTAAATGTTTGCCTTTATAACACTTTCTTTGGTCATGTTGTCTCTTCACAGCCGTAAAACCCTAACTAAGACAACATGCAGCAATCATACTCTTCAAAAATCCAGAGAGGAAACAGAAGACAAGGGAAAAAAAAAAAAAAAACTGCTATCCAGCACTGACAAATGTAGAAATTAGGATCTAAATCTTTAACCATTGCAATCCCAGAATATTAGATCCTAACACAAACAATACAAACAACAAACAGTCAGGGCATTTTGTCTACAGTAGTATCCCAACCCACGGGATTCAGTTATTCGTGGGTGCAAGGGAGACCGCAAACCTGGAAGGAGATGGGAGGAAGAAAAAGAGAAATAGGAGACCAGGAAGGGTACCTATCGAAGTCTCCTTTATTATGCTGAGGTGCCTTCTTTTTAAAGCATACATCACGGGGAATATGGGAGGGGTTGAGGGAGAATTATACAAAGAACAAAGAAATGGGCAACTGCTGACATGGGGGCCAAAGTCAGGCACCAAGCAGCAGGCACTTTGCATCTTATCTTCTGAACATTGATCCTCCTTGACAGCCTTGGGTATCAAGCTGGGTTAAGGCATAACTCAAGTCCTTGGATGTCATGGGAACTCAGGAAGAGATAGGGAAGAGGGGACTGTTATTCAAATTTTACAGCCTTAGGTGTCAGGAAGGGAATAAGGAGGAAGGGGGTGATAACCAGCTCTTAGCACAAGGCCATTTGGCCTGTTAGGGAGATTGTGAAGGGCTCACTTTCTCACGGGATGGTCTCTGACACAGTAGAGCCTAACTATCCTAACACTGCAGTCCCTGAACATTCCAACATAGCTGAAGCACAAGTATAGATTGTTTTATCTGTATGACAGTGATAGAAGTCATTAAGGAGAGAATGAAGAAATCCCTTAATCAAATCCATGAAAGCACACACACAGTGTGAGGAAAGATAGAGATCGATTAAAGAAATCCAGGAAAACAAAACTAACAGTGGAAGGAAATGAATGAAAATGTTTAAGGTCTGAAAATGGAAATAGAATCCATAAAGAAAACAAATACTGAGGGAATTCTGGAAATGAGGACTTTAAAATTTCCATACAGAGAGCGAATGAAAGATGAGTTGGTTCTTTGAGAAAATCGACAAGAACAATAAATCCTATTCCAAATTAACAAAATGCAGACAGAATATACAAATTCAGCAACTCAGAATTTAAAGGTGAGATATGACAACAGATACTGAGAAAATCCAGAGATTCATAAGGACACACTTTTAATAAGTCTGCTTCACCACATTGAAAAATCTAAAATAACTTGATAGTTTTTCAATAGGTATCACTTCTCAAGGCCAAATCATAGTCAGATAGTCAATTAAACAGACATAACTTTTAGTAAAGTAGAAGTAGTCAATAAATTTCACCTCACTTGACCCCATTTCAAACAGTATCCCCAACCTTTCTTTCCTCCTTGTTGCTGTGTACAAGCTTCCAACTCAGGGGGAGATTCCCTGCTGGACCAGAGGCCAACAAGGCCAGGCCATGAGAAATGCAGGCAGGCCACCTTCTCACAGACATATTCGCAATATCTCAGTGACTGTACAATCTACTTCTATCCCTAATCCTTCCCATCCTCTTCACTGTGTCGCAGTTCCCAACATGGAACTAGACAGCCTGTCTGGCCCTCTTCAACTGACCCTGTCCTCTCTCACTTTGGAGCTGCAATGCTGCAGTGTCCTTAGGCACAAAAGGGCTATTGCACACCCTCCTACACTCTTCTGCCTTCCTTTCAGAGGTGCCTGTGATCCCACTGCTCCCCTAGGTCCTCATGGCTTTTGTGACTCCCTGTGTTTCCCTGACCCTTTCTTGTGGATGACATCACTCTCTTGGAGATTGTTTTTCATCCTTGCCTTCTGGACTCCACAAAAGCCCTGGTGGCAGATGCCCAATCTCTCCTTGTGATTAACCAAGCTAAACCCATAACTCCCACTGAATGACTTGAAAACCCACTGATAAATTTGTGTCTTCCTCCAGTCTGAAAGAGTCCTAGAGTCTTTTGTGACTATGGGCTGCAATGAAATCATCCTCCAGCCCCCTTTTAAATTCACAGGAAATGTATTATCAATGCTGTCTCACTCCTTCTAGGGATGCCTTTTAGAAAATCTCCAGATTCTTCAGTTTGTAAATGATCTGAATGATCCTAAATTTATTCACACTTGCAATAAAATTTGGACACAATACTCCTTATATAATCAATTCAAAGGGCCACCTAAGGACATTTTAGGTCCTAATATTATTAGGGACTTTTACAGATACTACAGGTGATCAGGGAAATGAAAAGATATTCCCTCTTTCCTACTTTTTTCTTCTCTACTCCAAGCTGTTTGATTTTGTCTGGTCTCTTCCCTGCCCAGGCCCCTACACACACACACACACACACACACACACACACACACACACACACGCACTGTGTAAATGTTATGCTCTTTAATTTACTTGATGCATCTGTAAGTTTATTGCAAAGCAGACACTGTGAGGTAGATAGATCTAGGAGAATGGGGAGAAAGCAAATGTGTAGCCGTCTCAGCATTCACACAACATGCACACACTTTCCTCCAGGCTGGTGGATATCTCAGCTCTCTCCTTTACTCTTCTCAATTTCTAGGGCTCAAAATTTTTACTCTCTCTAAGCCCTCTTTATTATCAGATTATTGAATTCAGTTTTACAGGGATTCAGGTGTCTTTTAAGTGTGAGTGGCATTCAGCTATTGTTTCGTGCTGCTTCAGTTAAGTGATGGGTCAGGAGTATACAATATATATAGGCTATGTATGTATGTATGCATGCATGTATGTATGAATGTATATCTCAAAAGAGTGAATATGAAAAAGCAAAATGATCTAAGTAAAAAATGGAATACTGGCTATTTTCCCATCAACTTGATACAAGCTAGAGTCATCAGAAAGAAAGACGACTCTGTTGAGGAAATGCCTTCATGAGATCCAGCTGTAAGGCATTTTCTCAATTAGTGATAAATGTTGGAGGTCCTATTTCATTGGTGGTGCCATCCCTAGATTGGTCAGCCTGAGTTCTGTAGAAAAGCAGGCAGAATGAATCATGTAGAAGCAAGTCAGCAAGCACCATCCCTCCATAGCCATTTTATTAGCTCCTGCCTTCAGGTTCTATATCTGTTTGAGTTCCTGCCTTAACTTCCTCCAAAGATAGATTATGATCTGGAATTAGAAGGAAATAAACCCTTTCCTCCCCAAGTTGGTTTTTGGTCATAGTGATTTACTGCAAAAATAGCAATCCTAACTAAGACAAATGGGTACACAGCTAAACGGAGGATTGATTTTGAATCAAATTTGGAGAGGCCTCCTAGGGTATTATGTATTGGCAAAGGGTCATGGTGTCTATTCCTTGTTGATCTGAGTTTAGTTGTCCAATGCCAGCCTTTGCCCCACCTTCTGCATATTTCAGAATGCTGAGGTCTTTTCTATGGGTCATTTCTAGGGAAAAAAAAAACTACAACAACAATAAAATTGTTTCTCAGAATGCCTTGCCTACAACCCATATTCCACAATTAAAGCATCTGCCATTTTTGTTTTTCTTAATACATTTAGAAATGCTTTCTATCAAATTAGAGCCATAGCCATGTCCTCCAACATCAGCTGTTCTCTAATCCATTTTCCTATTGGTGTTAATCTTGCCTTTAAAGATCTAATCACAGTTTTCCATTCTGAATTAGCATTTTCAAAAGCCAAATAGTTTATCAGGTTTTTTGTTGTTGTTGTTTTGTTGTTGTTGTTTTGTTTGTTTTTTTTGTTTGCTTGTTTTTTTGTTTACTCCTGAATCTAATATCATTCTATTTACAGGTACAGTCAAACTTTGCAAAAATCAGTAAAGGTTTATTTGTGACCATGTCTAATTTTAGTAAATGACATAGACCTCTTTCCTGACTTTACAATTTTGACTCAAGCATTAAAAGCTGCTAAACTACATATCTGTGAGTTTCTGTTTCCCAGAACTAGAAACATCCAAAACAAGTCAGTTCCAGGAAAAACCACACCTCACAGGCAGCCAATCAGAAGCTTCCAGCAGCTGACTGCCACCAGGCCTAAGGCCAAATAGTTAACCAGCAATGACTCTAAAGTGACCCCAAAACTTCCCACAACCTTGAGCAATCCCAATGGCACCAATAGTCCTAGAGATAGAGACAGCCAGTCAAGGGAAAAAACTATAAAGGCCACCCACTCTTACATTAACAGGCTTTAAATTGACCCTGTAAAGCACACACCTCAGTCTTCTTTTCTGATATATGGAGACCCCTGGGGGTTTGATTTCTGCATAATGCCTGGTTTTTTGCTGTTGCATAACATTTGAGTGTAGGGTATTGAAAAAAATATAATGTAAAAGCAAAATTCTAGGCCTTTAGGCCCAGGCTTGAGAATGTGACCTTATGACTCAATGCTCCAAGGTATGCTAATCATAAAACAGATGGCAACATTCCTCCACCCACCTGCTTCCTGGGTTCAAGGAAGGTTCATTCAAAGAAAGTCACCCTGACCTACCCTGACCATTGCTGGAACCCGCTATACAAATGTGCTATTGTTAGGGGCTCTTAGAAACTGTCTTGAGAAATAACCCCCAGATATACCAGGTATTCCTTGTGACTCTTGTGACTTTGCACTTCCTTGTGACTCTTTTTTTTTTAATTTTTATTAGGTATTTTCCTCATTTACATTTCCAATGCTATCCCAAAAGTCCCCCATACCCTCCCCCCCACTCCCGTACCCACCCACTCCCACTTCTTGGCCCTGGCCTTCCCCTGTACTGAGGCATATAAAGTTTGCATGACCAATGGGCCTCTCTTTCCACTGATGGCCAACTAGGCCATCTTCTGATACATATGAAGCTAGAGACACGAGCTCCGGGGGCTACTGGTTAGTTCATATTGTTGTTCCAGCTATATTTTGTTATTTCAGATGAATTTGCAAGTTGCCCTTTCTAATTCGTTGAAGAATTGAGTTGGAATTTTGATGGGGATTGCATTGAATCTGTACATTCTTTTTGGCAAGATGGCCATTTTTCTATATTGATCCTGAAAATGCATGAGCAAGGTATAGACTTTTTAACTTGATATCATGACTCTTAATTTTTTTACATGTATGTATATATGTCAGATTTCCAATATTTTTCATCTATTGATGAAAACAATGCTTGTTTCCATAATTTGACCTTCTTTTTTCTTTTTCTTTTTATTGGTTCTTTTCTTTTCTTTTTTTTTTTTACATTTTTATTTACATTTCAACTGTTAATACCTTTCAAGGTCTCCCCTCTGGAACCCCCTATCCCATCCCCACCCCACTGCCTCTCCACAACCCACCCACTTACTCCCACCTACCTGCCTTCCCTCACTGGCATTCCCCTACACTGGGGAATCAAACCCCCTCAGACCCAAGGGCTACTCATACCACTGATGTCCAACAAGGCCATCCTCTGCCACATATGTGGCCAGAGCCTTGGGTCCCTCAATGTGTACTCTTTGGTTGGTGGTCCAGCCCCTGGATGCTCCAGGGGTCTGGCCGATTGACACTCTTGTTCCCCACTTGGGGCTGCAAACCACCTCAGCTCCTTCAGTCCCTTCTTCAACTCCTCCATCAGGGACCCCACATTCAGTCCAATGGTTGGCAACAGGCATCCACTTCTGTATTTGTCAGGTTTTGGCAGAGCCTCTCAGGAGACAGCCATATCAGGTTCCCTTCAGCAAGCACTTCCCTGCATCCACAATAGTGTAAGAGTCTTGATCCCTAGGTAGGGCAGTCTCCAGATGACCTTTACTTCATTCTCTCCTCCACACTTTGTCCTTGTATTTCTCCCATGAGTACTTTGTTCCCCCTTCTAAGAAGCACTGAAGAATCCACACTTTAGCATTCCCTAAAAGTCTGTGACTTTTGTCTTTGGTATTTCAAACTTTCCTGCTTTGATGAAGTCATTATTTTTAATAGCTGAGTAGTAACCCATTGTGTAAACTTACAACATCATCTGTACCCATTCCTCTGTTAAGGGACATCTGTTTCCAGCTTCTGGCTTTTATAATTAAGGCTGCTATTGGAACATGTGTTGTTATTACAAGTTGGATCATCTTCTGGGTATATGCCTAGGAGTGGTATTGATGTATCCTCAGATAGTACTATGTTCAATTTTCTTTAGAACTGCCAGACTAATTTCCAGAGTAGTTGTAGTAACTCCCTCCAAAAATAGAGGAGTGTTCCTCTTTCTCCATATCCTCACCAGAATCTGCTGTCACCTGAGTTTTTGATCTGAGCCATTCTGACTGGTGTGAGGTAGAATCTTAGGGTCTTTCTGATTTGCATTTTCTTGATGACTAAGGATATTGAACGTTTCTTTAAGTGTATCTCAGCCATTTGACATTCCTCAGTTGAAAACACTTTGTTTAGCTCTGAACCCCAATTTTACTAGGGTTATTTGTTTCTCTGGAGTCTAAATTCTTGAGTTCTTTGTATATTTTGGATATTAAGTGTGTCCTTTTGTGATTGGTTTACCTCACTCAGGATGATCTCCTCCAGATACATCCATTTGCCTAAGATTTTCATGAATTCATTGTTTTTAACTGCTGAGTAGTACTGAATTGTGTAAATGTACCACATTTTCTGTATCCATTCCTCTGTTGAGACACATCTGGGTTCTTTCCAGCTTCTGGCTATTATAAATAAGGCTGCTATGAACATAGTGGATCGTGTGTCCTTCTTACTAGTTCGAAAATTTTCTGCGTATATGCTCAGGAGAGGTATTGCTAGATCTTCTGGCAGTACTATGTCCAATTTTCTCAAAATTCACCAGACTGATTTGCAGAGTGGTTGTACCAGCTTGCAATCCTACCAACAATGGAGGAGTGTTCCTCTTTCTCCACATCCTCAACAGCATCGGCTGTCACCTGAATTTTTGATCTTAGTCATTCTGTCTAGTGTGATGTGGAATCTCAGGGTTGTTTTGATTTGCATTTCCTGATGATTAAGAATGTTGAAAATTTTTTCAGTTGTTTCTCAGCCATTTGGAATTC